>NC_060159.1:14751206-14752432 GCF_021292245.1 Micropterus dolomieu
TATATAATGTCAAGTTGGGATTGAAGGTGTTTTAGTTCGGTCTGTTTTTCCACTGATAGATTAACTTTACAACACAGTTTGTTAATGTTACTAATGATGTCTCTTTGTCTTATCTTTTTGAGTTTAGATGATTGCTTACTTGTCGTAATTGCTTTTTGCTTCACTTTAAAGGACTTTTGAATTAGAACAGTACTTTGGCTGCCACTTGAGAAACAGCTGTATTTTTCGGTCTCTATTTTTAAACCTTAGACTGTATTAATGTTTAAACTACAAAATACAATAAACCAAAGTATTTAGATACAAAACAAGAAACCATTTTGATCAACCATATCAAATTCAAATGACAAAAAAACACATGTAAACCTATCATACATCCCAGAGCCCTTTAACTGCTACTAATGCTGCGTTCCAGGCAACTCGGAACTAGGAAATTTCAGACCTCCAACTAGAAACACTACCCTGGAACGCCACCTGAAGTCGGATTTGGTACTTGTGAACTCGGGGGGGGGAATATGTTCCCCCACTTCACGAGAAGCAGCTGAATTACGTCAAAAATCCAAGCTAATACCAAGGCAAACCGCAGTGATGTTACTGCGCTCTGACTGGCTTTGTTTGACAAGTGAACTGTAATACTGTTTGCCCCGATCGTAACACTCCCTCACACAGAACCAACAAGCCAACCAGCTAATATTATCTTGCCATAGAGAAATACCATAGCACAATCCCGCAGTAAAATCATTGTTGAACTTGCATTAAAACGCAGCAAGGCAAATGACAGCTTTATAATCAGTTAAGATTAGCTAACTAAGTTGGCTAGCCAGCCACTTGCAAATCAGACAAACTTTTTAACCGCGGTGAAATTAGTTTTAAGTTGGATATTCGACAGACATTCACCCAGGATCCAGTGAAGGCTTTTTAGTCAGTTCACCCAGTGACGGTTGTATAAGTGCGGTTAGCTCACCTCTGATGGCTCGCTTTTAACCAACGGGGGTTAGCTTAGGGACCATCAATAAATTACAATTGTGAGAACAGTGTTATGGGAGAATCATTATTTATTTCAATAGCTTCAAAGTCATGTGACACAGGGACTTCAAACCAATGCCGAATTGTAGTACTACACTGGGCAAATGAGACACACCCCTTCATATTTGATTTGAGTGCATATTAAAATTTATATGAATATTTATTCATAATTTATGTAAAATAATGCCTTTTTTTTCAATAGC
>NC_060159.1:14752476-14755174 GCF_021292245.1 Micropterus dolomieu
CTTGGTTGTCAATAATAACGTCATTGATAATAAGTTTCTGAATTTTCTTTTTGGTCTGTCTTTGTTTTTCCAAACTGAAGAAATAGGTGGAGTTTTTTCCCCCTTCTTCCATCCAACGGGCCCTTGAACGAATAAATGCCCCCCTGGCTTTCTCCATATATATATAATGTCAAGTTGGGATTGAAGGTGTTTTAGTTCCGTCTGTTCTTTACACTTACAACTTTACAACACAGTTTGTTAATGTTACTAATGATGTCTCTTTGTCTTATCTTTTTGAGTTTAGATGATTGCTTACTTGTCCTAATTGCTTTCTGCTTCACTTTAAATTTGAGCCATTCCCATTTGCTCACAAAAGACATATCCAGTTTATTACTTTATCAGTTGAATAGAGCATTTTCAAGTCCTCTAGGCTTTTACCTAATGATGAGAAGAGAATTTTGTTCTGAGGTTTCCTGTTGTATCCATATACACATATTAAAATGTAGTTTATACTATTAATTTCTGCGGTGACCATTAGCCAATAACCATTAGGGTCGCCTTTATGGTCAATGATCCTCCCAGGGAATCTATTTAATAAAATCATAACTCCCGCCGAATGTGATGTTCCATGACTGAAAAAAATAGAGTCTCCCCATTGCACTTTCCAAAATTTTGTGTCTGCCTCACCTGAATGAGTTTCTTGCAAAAAAAACACAGTTAGCCCTTTGTTCCTTACAGAAAAGAAAAATAGCTTTACGCTTTACGTTATCTTTCAACCCCCTAGTATTTAAAGATATCAAGGACAACATTTATATAGAAAAGTACCTAAAACCTTTAACCAATGCACCAATAGAGAGTGTAACGATGAGCAGGAATGAGTAACTTAGTCCTTAACCTTTATAATTAGTGCAAATAACCCCTTAAACACTGTAAAAGGAATGGTTTGGATGAAAAAGGTATAGCAATGGTCCATTTAAAAAAACAACAACATTACCTTACTTTTTCCCCTATTTTCCTTATTTATAATAACTAAAATAGCTACTGATAGTAGGCTACCAAGAAAGGTGACAGGTGATAAAACCTTGTAGAAATAAGCAACAACTAACAATTAACAAGGGATTTTCTCCCTATGAACCCTGTTGTGGTCAGCTGATCAACACGTCCGTTCAGTCACATAACCATGAAACAGAACAGTGAAATTATTTATTCAGGGACTACTTTTCGGTTATCAATCAGGGCGAATCCCTCTTTCAAGAATGCTCTTTTACTCTCTTTTTCTGGCTTCTTGAACTAATGGCCACAATTTCGTACGCGCCTCCTGGTCTTCCTTCGAGAAGTCCTCCTTGAAACGTATGTGCATGTCCTTACACACCTTTGCATCTTTCGACTTCTTCCAAACTTCATCCCGCACTGTTCTCATCCCGAACTGAATTATGATCGCTCTCGGCGTGACATTTGAGGTAACGCCGTCCCCTCTTCTTCCCAGCCGGTGAACAGTGTCAACTGTGTCTCGCAGCCGCTCCACAGACATTGGGACAACTCTTGTGAGTATCCCGAGGATGACTTCTCTCGTGTCCTCTCCGTCCTTTTCTGGGAGACCAATAACCCTCAGGTTCCACCTTCTTTTGTATCGGGTTTGCTCAGCACATGCTTCTTTAAGGAGGTTATTATTTCTCTGAAGGTCGTCGATTCTTTCCTGGAGCGTGCCGATGTCTTCCCGGTTTTTATTTGTCGCAGTTGTGTTTGCTTCAATACGTCTGTCAAAGCTTTTCAAAAGTTCAGTCTGTTCGTCCATTTTTCGGGTCAGAGCTTGTACTGCTTGAAGAATTGCAGCGCCTGTGTTCCCGTCCTCAATTCCACTTCTGTATTTCTGTTTTTTGGGATTTGGCTCTTTAATTGGTGTATGGTCTTTGTTAATTTTGGCTTCCTTGGCGGAGAGACCGACCGCCCCTAATTCTTCATCGATGTCGATATCATCACATGCCTCGTGGAGCATCTCCAAGTTGTAGTTGTGGTCCGACATTGTTGCGAAAAGAACAAGCAACAACATCCCAAAATGTTTTGGTATCCTACTTTTGTCACTGCAGTACTGACACTTCCTCGAGCAGCCTTGAAATCGAGGGTTATTGCATTGGTTAATCACATTTCAAGGACTAATTAAGTAATTTTAATCGGAACCTGCCAAAATGTTGCCACTCACTCCGCCATCTTGAAACCCTCCCCACCAAACCGTTCTATTCTTTAGAAGCCAACAACAGAACTTTAAATACACTTCTGAGAAGTTTTTAGGCGAGAAATCAACTATGTAGATTTCGGAGATCGGCAGTTTTACGAAAATTTGCCGCGAATCGAAAATGTGTTTAAACGTTTTCGGAGTTGAGAAGCTCCGCAAGTGCCGACGGGTGTTATATAGCTGCAGTAACGTTACCGGAGGCTGCACAGCAACACAATGGAGGTTAACGGATAGGGTTAACCGGTCGACATGCATATAATCAATAATTTTAGGCACACACCCTGGTTGGGGTTAGAGGAATATACTTCGGGGGGCTGTCAGGAATAGCTAGCTAGCTGCGGTTAGCTCCCCCAGGCCCAGTCACACAGACCACTGCAGCCAACACAGCAGACGTGTCCAGCAACAGCTGATAATGTTCGTACCGCTGTTATTCTGTCAATAAATTCTCAGTAATGTTAAGTTTTAACCTAAATCGAGACACATCTG
>NC_060159.1:14755194-14756441 GCF_021292245.1 Micropterus dolomieu
CCGCCTGAAGCGCCTGCTTCATAGTTTAAGCTAATGATGAGTGTGTACAGGTGTGCTTTATACTCCTCCGGTTATTCCGTCACACCTTACCGTTCTAGCAACAAGCCAATAGGATTGGAGTGATTTCATTCACGTTCAGACCTGCTTCGCCTAGAGGCGTTCCCATAGTGTCGTAACCGACGCAGTCTCTCGTTCCCCTTCTCGGGGAACCAGGGTTACATACGTAACCCGAGACGTTTGTCCCAGAACACGCTGCGCATATAACGTGATGACGTTCATCTCGGCTTACGTACATGATAGATCCTAATGCAAACCGTTTTATTCTTTAGAAGCCAACAACAGAACTTTAAATACACTTCTGAGAAGTTTTCAACTGTGTAGATTTCGGAGATCGGCAGTTTTACGAAAATTGGCAGCGAATCGAAAATGTGTTCAAACGTTTTCGGAGTTGAGAAGCTCCGCAAGTGCCGACGGGTGTTCTATAGCTGCAGTAACGTTACCGGAGGCTGCACAGCAACACAATGGAGGTTAACGGATAGGGTTAACCGGTCGACATGCATATAATCAATAATTTTAGGCACACACCCTGGTTGGGGTTAGAAGAATATACTTCGGGGGGCTGTCAGGAATAGCTAACTAGCTGCGGTTAGCTCCCCCAGGCCCAGTCACACAGACCACTGCAGCCAACACAGCAGACATGTCCAGCAACAGCTGATAATGTTCGTACCGCTGTTATTCTGTCAATAAATTCTCAGTAATGTTAAGTTTTAACCTAAATCGAGACACATCTGGCTCGTGATGTAAAATTACAGAATATTCTTGGTGAAACTTAAAATCACTTTGGAAGAAATAAAATATACAACAGTGGTATGAATTGAAACATTGCCTTATTATTATCATTAGGCTATTATAAATAAGTATTTGCAGGAATTATAGTATAAATATACTATATTAATAATATATAAGTATAGTATAGTAAATATTAGCACATATCGTACACTGATTACTACGTTGACACTTGACACCTCTTTTTTTAACAACTTTTTTTTATTTAACAACTATGCGTGGACCGAGCGGTCGAGATAAACGTCATCCCGTTTTGTGCGCGGTGGCTTCTGGGACAACCCATATATGGAAGTTGAACTTCCGTCAACTTCCGTCACATTTGTCTGCGGGCTGCAGCTGGACCCTTCTCCCTTGATGGGCAAAAAAGACGTTATTTTCCGCTGCCCGCCAACCAAGAAGCA
>NC_060159.1:14756461-14799640 GCF_021292245.1 Micropterus dolomieu
GTGTATTACCAACAGTAACCTTGGAAACGGTGGTCCCAGCTCTTTTCAGGTCATTGACCAGCTCCTCCCGTGTAGTTCTGGGCTGATTTCTCACCTTTCTTATGATCATTGAGACCCCACGAGGTGAGATCTTGCATGGAGCCCCAGTCCGAGGGAGATTGACAGTCATGTTTAGCTTCTTACATTTTCTAATGATTGCTCCAACAGTGGACCTTTTTTCACCAAGCTGCTTGGCAATTTCCCCGTAGCCCTTTCCAGCCTTGTGGAGGTGTACAATTTTGTCTCTAGTGTCTTTGGACAGCTCTTTGGTCTTGGCCATGTTAGTAGTTGGATTCTTACTGATTATATGGAGTGGACAGGTGTCTTTATGCAGCTAATGACCTCAAACAGGTGCATCTAATTTAGGATAATAAATGGAGTGGAGGACATTTTGAAGGCAGACTAACAGGTCTTTGAGAGTCAGAATTCTAGCTGATAGACAGGTGTTCAAATACTTATTTGCAGCTGTATCATACAAATAAATAGTTAAAAAATCATACATTGTGATTTCTGTTTTTTTTTTTTTTAGATTATGTCTCTCACAGTGGACATGCACCTACGATGACAATTTCAGACCCCTCCATGATTTCTAAGTGGGAGAACTTGCAAAATAGCAGGGTGTTCAAATACTTATTTTCCTCACTGTATATAATAAATACCAGGGGAAGACTTACTTGTGGAGCATGATGGATCTGCCATTTCTGTGTTTGACAAACACCCCAATGAAGGACACACCAATGAAAATATCGTTGGTGTAGTTGTCCTGTGGAAGAAGAATTAATATCGTAAGGATACAGTAAAGTATTCTTATAATTATAGAAATGAGCTACTCTGTTGATGTCTGTGTGTGTATGTGTGTGAGGCTGAAATTACATATCACCCATATGTAATTTATCTACCTTAGCAGGAAAGCTCTCCTGGCCAAAGAAGTCCAGTTTCTCCACCTCCTTGATGTACAGCAGCTCTGCTTCAGCAGCCTGCATTCGACTGGAAAGAACAAACAGCACCAGACACTAGGTATCTCATTGTCTTTGAATCTTCTCTCTTTCACATGCTCACACATGTACAAAGAGCATCAAACAAAGCTGACAGTACCAGTGACTCTTGTGCTCCTCAGCGACTTTCTGGGTCCACTCCTCCAGCACCTCGTCTCCATTAGGCCAGTTCTGCAAGGAAAACAAAAAGAAGCGAACAAAACATTTAGCAGCAAATAAGAGAGGTGGAAGAGGGAAAGGGGAAAATAAAGCAAGGAGAAGCAACAGGTGATGGAGGATTAATGGCAGAGAGAGGGCAAGGTGAAGAAAAAGTGTTGATAGTCAATGAGAACCATAACCCGTTAAACCACCCTGTCACTTGCCATCTGTCTCCAACACCCTGTCAAACTGTTTGGTAGCTAAACTGTTGTCCGTGGGGTAGCAATGAACATAACACGTAAAATAATGTTTCATTTGGTATCCACTAGATCGTTATCTCAGCCCATACCGTCACTCAGAGTCCTGCTTATTCTTTCTCTGTTTTCTGCCTGTCAGTCAGGTATGCAGAGGGAGGAGGTTCACAGGTGACACAAGAATGTGTGCCTTCAGGCGACACACAGGGACACACAGCAACACACACACACACACACACACACACACATATTTGAACAGTGAAGGTTTGAGGACTCACCACTGGGAAGAGCACGTACTCTCTGAGGAAGTCCTGAGACATGAACTGAGTGAAGTCTCCAAAGTCAGCTACAAAATACAAACACACATACATGTATAATCTTTTAGGTAAAAGACAATATGAGCCCATATGTGGATCACAAGATGAGGTAAAACCTTATTAAGTTGTGAGGAAATTGGTGTGCCAAAGATGCAAACATTATAAGATAACATGTAAGAATAATAACAGTTTATTTTTCTCCATAAAATCCGCCTGTATTCCACCAGTAAATAATAAACACATGTTTGTTTCGTTCTGTTTGTTAAATTGTTAAGTAGCCAACTTTGATGCACTTTTTTAATGTAGCTAAATGCTTATTTTCCGAGCTTTTGAGTGTTATATAACATTTCTAGGAAATTTGCATTAGGGAGGCAAAAATTTCAGTATAGTTCTACTTTGGCTAATAGTCTTTGATTCAGAGTAACCAAAGGCAAGTTGTTGGCTTAATTAGCTAACAATTAACTTAACTAATTAGTTACTCCATAAACTGTTCCACTCTCATAATTTGTACACCTTACTGTTAACAAAAATAAATGTCTACAGCATCCCACCTGTATACCATCTTCATAACATGCTCAGGCCTCCAGATAGGGCATGTGAGTGCATCTTAAGTACTGTTCTGCTGTCTGTCAGACAACAGGAAGTGTAGCGCAGGATCCTCGTCTCCCAACAGATAAGGGTCTTCCTGGTGCTGCTAAGGCTAACCTTGGAACTAACGATAAGCTAACTGTCTGTTTACATTCCCCCAGAGACAAGACAGCACCCAGGAACAAGACCGAGGAGTAGGAGGCAGGTTGTGTGTGTGTGTTAACACTGATACCATAGGAACTCAAGTGGACTGGGCTCTTCTAGTGGTATGCAGCCATATTAGGTAGTGAAGTCAAGATGACCTGAGAAAGTGTGAGTTTGTGCTCACTCTCTCGTGCTGCCTGTCTCCCTCTAGTAGATTATTCACATGGGATGTTTGTTCGTGTGTGTGTGTGTGTGTGTGTGTGTGTGTGTGTGTGTGTGCGTGTGCGTGTGCGTGTGCGTGTGTGTGTGCGTGTGTGCGTGTGTGGTTGGTCTTACCTTGTACTGCTAGGCCAGCTAGTCTGATCCCCTGCTCTACTGTGCAGTGGAGACGTCCATCCAACACCTCCTTCTTCACCTGCAGGTAATACTGATACCTAGAAAGAGCATTATTCAGATGAGATGCTGTAGACTCCTATTTAAGTGCGACACTAGTGTTTTACTTTGGCAGCATTTTCAGCCACGCTAGCAGCTAGCAGTTAGCAGTTAGCAGGCTCTGGAGATGGCAATTTCAGTCTTGTGTCAGTCGGTTTGTCAGTCAGTCCACCACTCTGGTCCAAACTAATGGCTTTGGTGATTCCCTGACTTTTCATCTGGCGATTGACATTTTAATTTCTTAGTGAAATGTCTCAACAACTACTGAATGGATTTCTATGAAATTTGGTACAGCCATTCATGGTCCCATCAGAATCAATTGCAGAAACTTTGGTGAGACTCTGACTTTTCATCTAGCTCCACTATCAGGTCAAAATTGTAATTTGTCCAATACTTTGGTTTATGACCAAATACCTGCAAACCTAATGACGTTTCTATTGGGTTTGTGTTTATTGTTAATTAGCAATAGTTAGCACGCTAACAAGAAAACTAAAACAATGAAGATGGTATTATTTTTATTATATAGTTTACATACATCATTTTTTATTATCATACTTACTACACATCACTATGTTAGCACTGTCAGTGTCACAGTGAACATGTTAACACACTGACGTTAGCATTTATCTCAATGCAGTGCTGTGCCTAAATACAGGCTCACAGATCTTCTAGCATGTCTGAAGACTGTTGTTCAGACTGCATACCACAGCCTTTCTACCAGCTAAACTGCACAAAAACTCTGACTATGTGGGTGGCAGCATATGTACTCTTATTAGATTTCAGAAACTCACCCAAATTTGTTTGGTGGTTGATGTTATTTTTCCAGCTAGCCACACTGTCTCTGAACACCACTTATATACAGTCAAGTTGGAAAACATGATGGGTTTCATTTCAACACATTTATCCAAAGAAAGTAGGAAGAGCTGAGCTCACGGCGTTGCACATTAGCAACCGGAGGATTGCAAACATCCACTGAGACGCAACATAGAGACATCCTCTTCTGGTTCTGGTTTGTGCAACAGAAAGTATGTGTCAAGACAGTATTGGCAAAAGCATTAGCTGGTCAAAACAATGCCAGAGAAGCCTGTTGCAGAATCCAAGTGAGGAATGAGTGAATAACCTCTATTTGAAATACCAGTGACTCATTTCTGACTTGTGAGGAATGCCAAATCTAAACCAGCGGGGATTAAACAAAATTAATTTAATGATCTGTACATTTTCAGCTGATGGAAATCATGTTACATGGAGCTGAGTTAAATCTTAAACACAAGCTGCACAAAAGAAGACATTTATTATTGCTGTGTGAATGTGAGGCAAACAGGGGACTGTGGTTTTGGGCAGTGGTAGCTCTGCCAAGTGTAAGCTGATACGATGACACTGTTGAGATTGTTGAGCCCACTTGCAGCCTTCACATAACGTGGTAAAAGTCCCAAAACCAAGAGGCTGAAATACACTGAGCTCCTTAAGTTTCTGAACTGCTTTTGTCCGCTTTTAGCTGTGGTCCAACTGGATGTTTGTCTTTTGAAGAATGGAGTGGCCACACAGGAGGAAAGACAGAACTGTCAGGGTGACCGGGCTCAGCTGCATAAAAACTCGTACACTGTTTCCTGTTTGTTGTCATGGTGACCACAGGCCAGAGTCTTTCCAATGTGGGCTGTGAAACACCTTTTCTGACGTCCGAGCACACACACACACACACACACACACAGTCAGAAAGAGCTCTGAGTTGAAGCGTACATCAGAAAGTCCATGCCAGAGTACACAAAACGTAGAAACCACTGAGCTATACATGCTTAGTCATTCACCCAGCCTTCCGCTCTCTCACACTCAAACACACACATAATTGGTGGTTGATTCCCCAATTTCTAAATGTCCTTTCCTCCTTGTTCATTCATTAGCTCCCTCTGTACTCTGAATATACACTCACAGTTTCAGAGTTTCATGCCTTCCTTTACCTCCCCACATACTTCATGCTCATATTCTTCTTCACACCCCTCCCCTCCTCTCCTCCACTTCTTCTTTTCTTTTTTGAGCTCCACTCAGCATACTCCCGGGCCTATAATCTGACCCTGCCCTCCTCCCTCACCCTGTCATTACACCCGTTGGCTAAGCTGCCATTCCGTTCCCGTGGCAACCCTCTAATTAGCCATCCCCAACCGCCGCGGCTGCAGCAGGGGGAGGGGAGGAGCTTGATGCGGTCTGGGGGGGGGGGCCCTTCAAATGATTGTGGACTTTGTTTTTACAAACCCTCCATGTTTTCCCAGCGCTCTCCATATGGGGTCTGGGGAAATGTTGAGGTTGACAGTGGTTGAATCTCATTCTGAGGTTCAATGGTAACAACATGATGGTGTTTATACACATGCGAGGCCAGCGGTGGAGAGGCGGACAGTAAACTGTTGAAATAACTATAACAAGTGAAAGCATGAGAGTGACAAAACAGCCACAAAGCATCTTATAGAACAGTGGTTCCCAACCATTTAGGTATTTCACCCTTAAAACTAACCTTTGTCTGCTTGTGAACCCTGTTCAGAAGTGGCATATGTTTACAGGTTGTGGCCAGTTCAACAAAAGGCCGATTGAAAAAAAGGGATCATTTTATTTGAATCATTTAGGCCAGAGGAGGTAAAATATCCAGTAATTCACAAGAAAAAACACAAAATTTTGAACAATAAACCCAATGAGCACATATATCTGTACAGTAGCAAAACTAGGACTAGGTAATATGACCTAAAATCTATATGAAGACAAAGGACAGGATAAAGTACTTAAGTATCATAGTTCCTTACAAACTAAGTTGCTAAGATGAACTACGAGGTGTTGATTGATATTCTGAAAGGTTTCATCAAGTCTTGAAGAGCACTCCCCTTTATCATAAATATGTTATGATAAAGGGTGATAAATATAATATGTTCATGCAGGTAATCACCTGGTTTAGATATTCATTCATGTTTATTGAAAAACTTGAACATACTGTATATATTAAGTAAAGCATTGTTCCAGCTCTTGTTTCTGTCATTTTTGCCATTTATCTGAAGATACAAAGCACATCATATAGCAAAATGACATTTCTGCAAGCTGTGGGATTTTTCAACGTTACTATTAAGCGGCCAATGCTCCGGTTTACTGGCAAGATAAATGATGAAATGAAACTAAAACATTTTTGTCTATGTTTTTCCTTGCTTATTTCGGCTTACTTCTTACTCACTTTGTTCTTGATAATTACAGTATAACCACTTAAGAATACAGAGCTGATGGCTGAACTGTCAGTTTGTAGACATTTAAACACAAGATGTGTAAATGGGTTTTCCTTAGGTCATTAGGAGATTCATAATGTTGGTTTAAAATGGTTTATTGTTTATTGTCCATTAGTGCACATTTAAGTCAGTTCAATTAATTAAGTTCAATAATGGAAATTACATTTAAAAAATACACAACTTTTCAGGAACAGTGTCCCCACCACTACGGATGATCTACAGAACACAATGTGAATGTCAGACATATTGCTATAAGTAATTTTTCAGTGCTGTCAGTACAACAAATAAAATTCCATTTGCCTTTATTGTACTGGGATGGGAGCAAAAATCCCAGACGCACATCTCAAAAAACCTGGGCGAATAAAAACAAAAACCATCTGCATGGCCAGATACAAACAGACGTAAGTGAGAAAACACGTTTATGTTATTTGGGAGAACATGTCATTTAAATGGAGAGTCTTTAAAAGGGTAAATAAAATCATAGAAAGAATATTACATGAAGAAATACACAAAAAACACGTTTTTTCACATCTTACAGTGTAATCATGTTCAGGCCACATGAACTACTACTCATAAGCCTACACATACGTGTCCACAAAGACGTCATTATGGTGGCACACACCTGGCGCGTATGTCAGAATGACATCACTGTGCGGTAATAACAGGTGAATATACATACACAGACATGAGGTAGGGCTTTCCTTACTAAGAGTTACTTGTGACTTCCACCATGACAGAGTGCTCTGCTGGCACTCCAGGCAGCCGCACAGGCACAAAGAGCCCTTTATATGCCCACGCATGTTCAAGCCCTGCTGAAGACATGCTGCCAGATGTCCAAGAGGCCCGGACAACAAGCCTGCGAGCATATGTGCATGCATGCATGAATGTGTGTACATATGCCTCCACCTCTGTAGTGGTATGACCCTGACCACCCCCTCAACCCTGGACGGGTCCAGACTGCTTGTGTGGGAGGCAGGAGGATTTCACTTTGAAATGTGTTGAATCAGCAAGGGGCACAACAGAGTACAGCTGTATGTGTGTCTGTGTGTGTGTGTATGTATGTGTATGTGTGTTAGTGATAACTAGCTGAACAAAGCTAGGATTTCAAGGCTCTTGGTGCTGTTAGCCTTGGGGGCTGCTGAGGCCAGCTGGCCTTGCTCCGGTCAACAGCTCTCTGTTTGAGATCCTCACTTTCTCTCTCTGGGCCATTTTGCCCCTCCCCCCGTCATATCAGCGAGAACAGAAGGCGTCAACCACACACACCTTCTGCAAGATGTGTGTGTGTAGTAAAATGGGTAAAAATACAAAGATTTTCAGAAAGGAAACAGAAAGAGGTGGTCCAGGATATCTAGTTACAAGTGAGTGAAATACAAGAGGTAGTATGGGATTAGTACAAAAAGCAGTTAAGGGGTCAAACACAGTGCAACAAATAATGGACACATACCCACGCACACCACCTACCCACACACACACACACACACACACACACACACAGAGTAGTCATTCCTTCTCTAAACAAATAAAACTAGGTAGTCCCACGCACCAAAATATTATTAGTATTACGCTGATTTATGTGTTTACATGGGCGGCCTGAGGGACCATTCTGGCTGAAAATGCACAAAGTCAAGGGTTGTCCTCCAGTGTTCCAACTACAAACCTAATCTTTTGCTACTTTGGTTTATCCTTGTGGCCATCTTGGTGTGAATATTGCTACAAACCCAAGCTGTGAGGTGCTGTCTTTTATTAGCTTCACCACTGTAGAGCATGTACAAATCTATCTGCAGAAAAACAAAAACACTTGGTAAGGAGGATGCCACGGCAATCACAGAAAGTTTGTTTGTATTTTAGAGAATCTCTGGGGAAACAAGAAACAAGGGCAGAAACAGAGCAAAGTATCGTGACAGCAAAAATATCTTTTACATAAATTTTCACACAATAGGATTGAGACATGTGATGCAATACATGATTTAAAACTCTAACGTGTTTTAAGTTTTCACAATTACTTTATCTGACTATATATGGAGATCTCTACTTAGTGTATCTCACAGCAATAACTGCAACTATGAGCACAATTACATTAACACAACAGAGAGCGGTGTTTACGTGGGCCCCAACTTTCTTACATTACTGCCTTAATTGCTTGATAACTGGATTAATGGTGTGAATATGTAGCCAGTGTGCGTGCTCACACACACAGACACACACAAACATACTTTAGCCTCATGCTCTGGGTAATTTTCACAGCTGCATGGAGGGAGGAAGCGAGGGAAGGAGAAACAGATGAATGGATGGACTGGAAGAGAGGGAGATCTCGTATCAGGTTACACATCAGTCAAACTCTGAACTTCAAAAGACCTGACCACATTATAAAACTCACATTACTTTGTCAGTAAATCTCATTTACTCCGAGGAGCCAGTCAACACTCTGTAGACTCTCTGTTTCTGGTTTGTGTCAACATGTTACAATGAATTTGTTTATAAAACCTTGTAATCTGTAATTCTTTTCTGACAAGCTAATTCCTGTTAAAATGAACAGAACATACATTTTAAACCAATGACCTACATCTCAGTTGGTAACAAATTTAATTACATATGTTTTAAGGTCAGAAAGTGGGATGTGACATTTTTATTCAAAAAGTAACTGTCCTCCAAAAAGGGTTTTGTGACAGTAAATCAGAGCACCAATGGCCCAAAAACCAAATCCACTCACTCCTACTCTGTTTTTACAACATATGCACAAACGTACTTTTCTATGTGGACGCATATATATATGTGTACGTTCCAGCAAAAACACATGTGGGCAGCGAGCTAAACCCACATAAACAACTAGGTACAAGTCTTGCTGCTAAACTTCTATTTTCTCTGTCCCCACTTGTCTTACTCTTTGTCATTCTTTGTCCTTTTTGTCATTCTTCCCTCCCCCCACCTTTTTCAGACCAGGTGTGAAGAAAAAAACAAAAATCTGCATCTCTGGATCTCACCCAAATCAACAAAGTCAATAAATGATCTACATTTCCACAAGAGGGCTGCCAGTTCTAACTGTTATCATGTCCTCAAAGGAAAGTAATGACACTATAAGAGCAAAGCATGCTTTTAAATACTTGGTAAACCCTTGATTAGGGCTAGGTAGTAAAAGGAAAAAAAGTGTTTTGAACTTCATCAAAAAAGTTCATACAAGAAAAAAAAAAAAAAAAGGGAGGGGGCTTTTAGAAAAGCTTGCCTCGGGGAGCATGTATGTTCTTACAATGTGGTGTATTGTGACTAACTCTTCTGACAGGGCTGCAGCTGGCTTCTGAGAGGATTCTTGGGGGAGTGTGTGAGGTGTGTGAGGTGAGAGAGTGTGAGTATGTGTGCGTGTGTTTTGTAAACCAGACATCCCCCACCCCCTTTACCCCCAGCACTTCTGCTGAGAGGAATGTGTGGTCCGCCTCCTACGCTGGACGGCTGTGCCAACATTCCTGACTAACAGAAAAGGAGAAAGAGGGAGAGAAAAAAAAGGAGGACTAGGGGCCAAGAGAAAGAGATTAAAAATGTGGGACTAGAGTGATGTGGGGATCTGCTCATGATAAAAAAAATAAAGGAGTAGTGGTGACACTATGTACAGGAATTGTAAGAGAAAGAGATGCGGCTTGAGTAAAAAAGGCGACCATTGTTCCCTAAATTGCCCCTAAGGCCCCATCATAACCCCGTCAACCACATAACCCCCGTACACGCACACACACACACACACATACACACACAAAAGCCTGCAGGGGTTTCCTGGAATACCATCCATTTACCAGAGCAGATCCTGGCTTCTGTATAATGAACCTGACACACACACTATGGTCTCGTTCCATCACACACACATTGATTGTGTATCAGGCCAGTCACTGATACGATACGATAATGATTTCAATATTTTCAAGTCCTGGTCCACAAACATACTGAGGAAATTCAACAGTATTAATGATTCACACATACTCACACCTTCAAATTAACTCTAGCGTCAAAACGTCAAGGTGTGACCAGCAATCGACCTTTCCCACATCCAGCGAAAGCAGAAGCCGCAAATTCACCAGCTCAGTGCGAGGCAGACCTGCGGAGTACATGTCTGTGTGTGTGAGTGTGAGAAGGAATGTGAGATGTCGGACTGTCCACACTGACCCCTGGATGCCCTTTTCACAGCTAGCTAACGCACTAATTCCCACCGTCTCTCACACGCACATACTTACAAACACACATCCTGTGGTACTAAATGACATCAACCTCGTGGATGTCAATCTCATCCATGCTAGTTAGCTAATTTGGGTGATGACAGCCCCGCACTTGAATCTGCCGGCTTAGTCAAGACACACATGTGGAGATGCATTCTAATGCCAGGCATGAACTGACGTACTTTGGAGCTGTCCACTTGTGATCGGACCACCCAAAGTGCGTGTTAATGCCTGGTCTAAACAGCCTCTCTGATCAGCAGACTGCAGACACAGCCATCAGTGGGCACATCTCTGAACAAATCAGAAATGTGGGCAGCAATTCAGACATGCACACATTTTAGGTTGCGTTTATACCTCTATGTTCAATGATAATATGCATGTGTTGTTTGAAAATGTCCACCTCCATGGACACTTTAGACCAATTCTGTTGTATTTCTACTAAAACACATTGTGAAATGAACAAACTGTTCCCTTTCCACGCTGGCTACATGGAACATGAAAGGGTATATTTACACTATTCAACATTACACACATGAAAGTAAAATAATAAGCAAGGCAGAGAGCCGCCACATTGTCAACAGACCAATTTACTAATGTTACGAGTTCAAGTTTATAGAGGAGCACAGATGATGTAGACTGTTTCTGATGTTCAGTAAGTCACATGGAAGAAGAGGCAATGTTTTGCTGACTGTTTACATCAAAGAAAATTAGGACGCAGTGCCCTTGTTGTTGCGGTGAATATAAGTGTATAGAAATTGTAAGTGTATACGTGTATATAAATTAACAGCATGGAGCATAACTGGTATGTGAGTGTCTGACAGTTGGACATATGGTGGTGTTTGGAGATTGTTTACCTGGTGGCTTCTTGCTCCAGCCGGGAAACACTGGGCACGTAGAACATAACTCCGAAGAAGAGCAGTGGCTCATTGCCAAACTTGTCCAGCTGCTTCTTGAGGGGTTTCTCCAGCTCCACCCAGCGATGGGCCGGGGCTTGGTTCTTTCCTTGGAACCACAGCCCGAAGTAATGGGTCTGGATCCAGGAAAGAGACGAAGGGAGGGTCAGTGTGGCGCACAAGGTCGAGGAAGGGAGATGAAGGCAAAGGAAACTGGATACGAAGGAAAGGAAAGGAAATGAGAGTGGAGGTGGGATAAGGTAGAAGCCAATTAAGGTATGTAAGCTGGATAGAGAGAAACAAAGAGCCGGAAGAAATGACTTTAGAGAGACCAGAGGGAGATTGAGGAAATGGCGGTATTGGGATGGGAAATAGGGGTTTGTAGGGATGGAGAGGACTGGGTTAAGTAGGGGAAATAGGAAATTAGTTGAGAAATACATTGAGACAACAGAGCACAGCAGAGAGGAGATTAATAAGCAGCTGAAATACAACAAGCACATATCTCTCTTTCAAATCTGATCAAACCTTTGACGTCAGCAGCATAACTCTATTAAAAATAAATAGGAGACCAGACCCATTGGCAGTAAGATTTCCCTGGGAGAAAAGAAATAGGCAATGATCCTATCTCACCAAATCAAAATGAAAACTAACTCTATTGCCCATTGTTTTATCTGGAGATTCATACTATTTGAGAAAGGAACACAATTTAGCTGTGTCAACAGCAAAACAACATTCATCAATACAGGCCTTCTAATTTCATATGATCAACCAATTTAAATGTGTAAACTTCTCTGTAACAGTTTATTTGAAACATGCTGTTTTGTGCGTGCGTGCGTGTGTGTGTGTCATTGGTGTCACAAAGAGGTAAGCACACCTGTTTTGTCCGTGTAGTTTAACTCTACTGTAATGAAAAGTCGTAAAGCTCCAAGCTGCAGCTGCAAGGGCACGCGCGCACACTTCTTCCACACATGAAAATAGGCACACACTCAAGGCCTCAGGTACAGGAAATAAAGAAAAGAAATTTAGATGGACACATACAAACTTTGTCCTGAAATAGCATGCGGGCATCCATGCAGGCAGACAGCCGTTTAAGCAGAGGCGTCACACCACCTTATTTATAACATCGCTGACACTTGGTAAATACCACAACACTATGTGAGTACGCACAAGTACACCGCCCCCTTTCTCTCTCTCTCTCTCTCTCACTGTCAGCAGCTCCAGCGGGCGCAGACACACAGTCATCAAACTCAATCAGTCATCAACTAGACACATTCTTTCTCTGATCTGTGAGCAAGCTGCCCCTGTCAAACTCAAAAACAACTCCAAACAACACACATCCCGTTGTGCAAAGCAACATACATCTAGTTTGCGATGAGTCCACCTGTGTGAGTAAAGAGCAAGGCGGCGGTTAAATCTTGATGAAGGAAATTAGGGAAGAGAAGACAAGGGAGGAGCGAAAACAGAGAGAAAAGGAGGGGTGAAGTGGGATGGGGAGGGAATAGCAGTATCTCTATCTTCTGCAGTGAAAAGAGGGCAGAGGTAGCCACGCTTCATTAGAGACAGACAAGGACCCCGCAGGAGAGAGACAGCAGAGGGCAGGCAGACACTCACAGGGTGTGGGGAGAGACGCGTGGCGATCACACACGCAATCTGACAGTGCATTCATAAATGTGTGAAAGTGTTTTACTTATTATGTTCTGCGTTTGCTTGATATGGGTAATCACCAAGCGGTGGGTGAATATGACAATATGTACCGTGGGATGATATGAATGTGTCTGTTGTCAGACATTATGCCATGCAGTTCACACCATGGTAGCTCTCCCAGCGGGTTAGGGTTACGGCACTGTCTGCAATCTTTTTATCCATTATCAATTCCTCTGTTGATTCTTCTGGAAATTTACTATATCACAAAAATCCAATCTCATGAGATAAATGTACAAACGCAGTGATTTTTTTCCATTTTACCAACCCTTACCAATACAAATTTTGTTGAAACTGACTATCGAAGATATTTTATATCGACATTCAATATCTTTACAGTTTGTATGCCCTCAAATTACAATAATTCAATGTGTCCCTTCGTTTCCTGGTACAGTGAAACAGCGCAATACTAAAACTCATCATTAAAACCTTGATACATTGATCTGCAACATTGGCAGTTCTTTATCTTGCCTTTATGCGATTAAAGAATTGATCCAGAGACATCCATGAACATTTAAATAAAGCTTCAATAACATGAAAAAAAAAGTACAGTTTGCTTTTAACATAGATCAAGGACAAAAAAAAAATCCTATAAGTCGACATATGACATGAGCATGTACAAGGGTCACATAATAAAAGACTTCTCCGCACCTCCCGTAGCTCCAGCCTTTGGGCCACTGCCTCCAGACATTCTTGTCCCGTACTCTCCACTGACAGAGTGCATTCAATCACATTGCTGTCCAGCAGGCGAATTCGTGTCACAAAGTAGTTCTTGCTCAGGACGTTGTAGCGCCGCGTGCGCCGCAGCTTCAGCCGGAAGGGCATGGCTGGCTGTAGGTCACAACTGAGTCAAAGGTCAAAAGTCACTTTGGACCACGCAAGCGGCGCGAGGGGTGGGCGGGCTCTATGACCTGGCCGCTGCCCTCCTCACTCTCGCACGGCGCCAGCCACACCACCGGGTGGAAAGATGCACCCTGGCAAGGCGCTGGCCCATTCCCAAAGATGTCCGGTGAGGAGGAGGAGGAGGACAATGAGGAAGAGGAAGAGCATGAACGGGTGCTGTAGGGAGAGGTGAAAAAGAGGCAGATTAGTCAATAACAAGGAACTCTTAAAAATATCTAGAGATAGTTTAGTGGATTCTGTCACAATTGATGCAAAAACTACATGGTGCTCTAATCAGTAAACATTCTTCTTATCAAACTCTCCCACACCATATGCTCCCAGATTATCGTCCTGCCTACCTCCCGTACACAAGCAGACAAAAGCAACAAAAAATAGACGAGGTTGTCAGAATCACCAGCGATAACTGCAGCGGTGGTGGTGTCACTACGATGTTAGCAGAGGCAGGAATCGTCGGTAGCAGACAGCTTTATCCTATAGTTATGGCAGCTGTGCACTCTCCAGCCCGGCATCGAGATGTAAGGCTATGGATGAATGGACATCAAACAGCCGAGCGCAGACATCCCTCTCAACCCGGCAGCTGGCTTTGAGGAACTAATGGAGCTTCTAAGTCTCATATCTGCCTGTGTGGGAGGCCTTTCCTTTCCTTTTTATCTCCCCTCTCCCTGCCCGACAGCAGCACAGTGCCAGACATTGTAGCGTACAGTGTAGTAGCGTAATCACACACACATGCGGCAGGGGCACATGTGCTTCTCCATACACACACTTTTTTGTCAGCTACTGCCACAAAACCGAAAACGTGAACCCATGTCAATAAGAAACTCATAAAAATACTAATTAAGTGCAATATTATGAGGAAGACTGGCAGGTCTTTGGGGAACGCTTTGAACACATCTCAGGGTTAGTCATCAGTTCCTAGCTTTCATGTGTTGATGTGGGGAGGAACAGCTTTGAAGTAGGGCACGACACACACAAACATAAGTATACTTAGTATATATAGTCACACCTGTAGTATACTGTATAATCTCGCACAACACTGAGAGGCACACCTAAAAAACTTTTCACCCAAGTTAAAACTAAACCTGACAAATTAAACTAGATAAATTCAGTCGGGCTACTTAAAACTCAGCTTTAACTTTTGAAGATGTCAGTGATTTAGCCACCAAGGGATTTCTTTTAGAATAATGATGGTGTTGTCAACGGGAATTAGCTGAAATAGCTGAAAGCAGTGTGATTTCAAGGGTGGTGGCAACTTTGTAGCCTTGTTAGACAGGAACCAGAACACAAAACCAAAAAGAAAAGGCTCCACACCTAAGCAGGGAATGGACAACCTCTCCCTCCATAGAGAAACACGGGCAACACTGGCAAACCCATTATAAAAAACTTCATGAAAATGCATTAAGTAGGAGAAAACACACAAACAGAAGAGTGAAAAAACCAAAATATGGCACAACAATGCTCCAGTGATCAAGAGAGGGGGGGAAGGGGGGAGGAGGAGTAAGGATGGAGTGGATGTGTTGCTTCTTGTCCTGGGCTCTGCCAATGTGCTCTTGATAGTCAGCTTGGATCCGGGCCCAGATTCCTCTCTACCCTGACTGGAAAAACAGAGCACACCTGACACAAGTATGCACCACAAGGAACGAAAGTGTGTGTCTGTGTGTCCATGCGAGTGTGTGTGTGTGTGTGTGTGTGTGTGTGTGTGTGTGTGTGACAAGGCTGGATGAGCGGGAGAGAAAGACAAAGGGGAGGGAGGACTTGAATGAAAGAGGGCAAGAAGCTCCAAACTGCTGACTTACAGCCGTGTTGTTTGGTACGAAACACTTGCTTCACGCTCGTCTTTTGTAACAGCCGTGCCCCTTTGGGAGGCGCAACACATTCCATACTCCTGAATCCATCCGAGACAGCTCACTGTAATGTGGCATCATGTTATTCATGTGTTTTGTTTATTGGACACACACACACACACACACACACACACACGGAGTGAGAAAGCCACAGCAAGTGAATAACTGAGCTACAATGGGTGAGTAGATCAGCTTTTGCTTTGGGGTATGTGGCCACCGTGACCCCAGCCATCACATGACCAGAACCACAGCCCCTCTGACCCTCCCCTCTGGCTCGGGCTTAGGGGAAGTGACATCACAGGTTGACGGTAAACCTCCCCGAAAATGCCTCAAGAAGTGTTCCCAATCACACAGAGATCACTTTCAACAACAGACAGAGATAAACACACACATATAAAGACACATACTTTCACTGTGTAGTGTACAAACATAGACATGCATGAACAGGGAACACCACAAACATACACACACACACACACACACACACACACACAGGATCACTCACACACACACACCCACCAGGTTCTTCAGAGGTTAGCCAAAGGACCAGACAGCAGTTAGCGCAACTCTAAACTAGTAATCAGTGGCATGGTTGGGAGTGTGTGGTTGAGTAAAGCCAGAAAGACAATAGCTTGGGACCGAACCCACTCCTCGACACAAAGAACGCTGCTCCAACGCCGCTACAGCGCTGCAGTAACATTCTCTCCCGACCGTCGTGTTTATTTCCAGCGTGCAAAAACAGCATATACGTTTATGAATTTGCACATTATAATTTTGTGGCATGGAGAAAACGAGAGGGAAAACTGAGGGAAGAGGGTTATTTTTCTTTTTCAGGGTAGCAAGCTTTGACTAAATATATATGAAGACCTTCCCATCTTTTGTTGTGCTTTTTCTTCATCCCCCTAGGCTGGTTTGGCGAGGGGCAAAAAGGTAAATAAATTCTTATTTCCAGTGTGTGCTTAAACCACATTACCACAAGTACATCATTAATCCGCACTGTTTGTAGATGCATTGTGACTATATGAAATTAGAAAAGATAAGTCTGATCTCACAGACCTGCAAACATTTAACTGAACACTACATTGATAAAGTCGTGTATGTGCTCCCATATGCAGTTAGACAGGCAAACAGTGCTGTGTGCTCCGTCAGCTTGGTGTCAGATTCAGTTTTTATCACGCATATTTGAGCTTGTGCGTCACAAAATGTCAATGTGACAAATTTAGACAAAGACGGGTGATTGATTCCCAGCATCTGGAAATATGCGTAGCTGGTGATCTGAAAAGTCACTCATCAGGGAAAGTAGTTTCTAACATGCTGACTGACCATTCATGGCCACAAAAAGAAAAATATACGCTTGAAAATGCAGGCCAGGCCGGTCAAGCTTTGGATTTCTGCAAATGCCATATTGCTGTGCATGATTTTGCAGTAAGACCAATTTAGTGTTTAAAGAGTTTGAGTGGTGATCTTTAGGGCTGAAACAATCATCGATTAAATCAATTACTAAAATGCATCAACGCAAATTCTTTGCATCGAGGCTTCGTCGCACATCGTACTTACGCTGTGAACACAACGTGATTATGATGGCGCTGTTTTCAAAGTGGAGGAAGAGAGAGAAAACAGTAAGGGACAAAGAAGAAAGTGTCCAAAGTATGGGATTATTTCAAGCTAAAGAAAACAACAACTATGTAATGTCACAGTCCGTCCATTGTAAAACAAAACTTATGTCGCCTCGGCAACAGCACGACGGCACCTGATCAGAAAGCACCTGGTGTTCTGCCAGTGACCACAGTTAACTGGTGGTGCCGCTGTTGCCAAGCAAAAGTACTTCTTAAAAGATCGTTGACTCGTTAAATAATCTACAGACGCTTGAAGTACTAAAATCATCATGAGCTGTAGCCCTAGTGATCTTTTCTTTTAGACTTTTCGAAAACCCCAAAATACAAGAGCAAACGTGTAAGGGATGGATTAAATTGTGTTCATCTGCTCCAATGTAAGCTGCAGTAGCATGTCCAGCTATCTAGCTTACTACCAACAGTAGAACCCAGCGTTACTTGCTAGGAGCAAGAATCCAAATAGTATTTCACTAACGAACTGGGTTAACAAAATTAGTATGTTAGCTTACTTTAAAAAAATGTGCACGGCTACCACATCCACTGTGTAGTATTTCCCCACTGTGTGGAAGCCAGTTTGGCTAACTTTATTAGATCTGTCCTGCTCTTTACTGGGAAGTTAACACTCCAGCAAGTCGTTACACAAGATACAATTTGCAAAAACGTTTATTCCTCATTGTACAAAACTCATTCTCTTGTAAGATTAAGAGTAAAAAGTAAAAACACTGTTTGAAAACAAAAAAAAAACACCAAGAACGTAAGGGCCCATGTCCACCAAAGCGTTTTTTGCCAGCTGAAACCACCACCTGCTGTTCTAAAAACGCCTAGCTGGGAGCGCTAGAGTGCGTTTTGGGGTCGCAGTGTTTTTTTCCCCGAGACGCTGTGGTTGCTATGATACATAATTTCCGTGGAGGCGATGTGTTGCAAGTAGGGTGGCCTACTTAATTTTACTGAATGTAAAAATGTCACCACAAAGTATGTAGGCCTACTTGCTCTGGCCTTTGCTCTGCATGAAGAGAAGGCTGAAACATGAGAGCACAGACTGTCCATACGTGGGTTCATGAGATTTTGCGGGCGAGGAAACACCTCGGCGAGTAGGTGCATCGTTTCGTTCAAGATCGGATGCGCTTGCGGTGTTTGTCCCGCCACCTCCTGTACCGTGATTGGACGGCTGAATAAAAAGTGAAGTTGAACATTTTTCAACTCTCGGCGACCTGAACAAAACGCTCAGCACCTCGTCACGCTCCTGCCATTTTTACCAGCTTGGAAAAACGCGGCGCACCTATTGCAATGAATTGAAAATAGACGCTGGGCTGCGCTCGTCACTGTCACTTTTTACCCAGCTGTCCAATCACAGTGCAGGAGGGGCGGGACAAATACTATACCGTAGGAATGGTTACTATCCTGGAACCGGGCTTCGTCGAACCTCAGCTCTTGGAGTAAACGGTGGTACTCGCCGAGATGTTTCCTCGCCCACAGAATGTCATGAACCCACATACGGTGAGTCCGTCCTCTCTCTCTACCTGCTTCAGCCTTCCCTTCACACAGAGCAAGGGCCAGAGCAAGTCCTCTACTCTGTGTTGACATTTTTACATCCAGTAAAGTTAGGTAGAACTACTTGCAACAAATGTATCATAGCAACCAAAGCAGTCAGAAAAAACGCTGCGCCTCAAAAACACTCGCTATCGCTCCCTGCTGGGCATTTTCAGAACAGCAGCTGGTGTTTTCAGCGGGCAAAAACGGGCCCTTAGCAGCCTAACGGGATTAAGGGATCGTGTCCACCAAAGTGTTTTTTGCCAGCTGAAAGCTGCTCCAGGAGTTTTTCCCAAAGTTGAAAATTTTTCAACTCTCGGCGACCGAAAAAAAAAACGCTCAGCACCCAGTGCGGAAAAAACGCTCAGGCTGCTGCCGTTTTTACCAGCTTGCAAAATCGTGGCGCTCCCATTGCAATCACGTCAGAAAAAAACGCTTTGGTGGACGAGGGCCCCTAGCAGCCAAACACGATTAAAACAAAAAAACAATACGACCTTATCATGCTCTACGCTGCAATATAAGAACAATGCTGTTTCATTAATCCCAGTTCCTCTGAATTTATCATCAAATAGTGAGTCATTGTTTTGCTGCCAGTCACCTCCCTACCCACTCAGGAGTGGATTCAGCGCACACAGTGGCCACCTGAGAATTATCACCAAACCAAAACAAGCTGTTGATGAACACCGCAGCCAGCCTGGCAGCATTGCACAACAAAACCACAACCAGACTGTTGCTCATCTGTAGGCCAAACACCAGAGAAAAGCATAATGAACACCTAAAATGTTTAATTTTAATTTATTTATTTTAATAATTACTTTTACATTATTAGTGCAACTACAAGTTGTAAAATTAACTATTCCCAAGCATCTGCACAGCAACAGAGCTGCTGGTCTGGGTGCTGTGTGTTCTCCGTCTCTCTTGCTCTCAGGGCAGCCTGTCTCTCGCTTCGCATCCACACAATAGCGGGAACAAAACAGCACTTTGTCGCCCACTGCTAAGACCATTAGACGCAGGCCGCCAAGAGCTGAGGACGCAAGTGTAACTCAATCAATCTGATCTCTGTCACTTGTCTCTGTCTGAAACACCACCTACCTACTCCCCTGCTGTTACACATGAGCGCTGTAGCAAAACAAACGGGTTAAGTGCTTCACAGCTCGTAACTGCTCTTCCTCCAGCGTACTCTTTTTACAGTTTGGTCTACGAGCCTAAACCAGTCCTGGATCAAGTAGTAGGAGTGCAAAATCAAGTAGTATTTTACAGGCTGTGTGCTCAGGATGCTTGTTCTGACAATGGAAACAAATAATATTTCCAAATAGTGCTCTGCTTTTTCCGAATAGCCCTGCTAATGTTGGGTGGTAATCGTGCAGTGGATAAGACACAGGCCTTTGGTGTGAGAGACCAAATGCACTGTGAGACACCAATATGTCCCTGAGCAAGACACTTAACCCCTAATTGCTCCTGAGGCGTGCGACCTCCGACATGTATAGCAATTGTAAGTCGCTTTGGATAAAAGCGTCAGCTAAAATGAATAAATGTAAATGTAATGTACTGTTGCATGTGGAAGAATCTCTCCACTATGTGCCAATTATTCTCTCAATTAATCGTTTGGTCAATAACAATGTCAAAAAATACTAGTGATGTCCATCATAATTTCCTTTTTGCCCAAGAAGATGTTTTATCAATATATATATATATAATTATCACGATATACGTCAAATCATTATTTCTTTCAGGTTTAAAGGCTGATTTTTGCTCCTGAGTGAAAATTGAAGAAACCAGATGGTTAATTATGTGGTTAAACTTATCTTTATAGTCAGAATGTGACAAACACTTGATGCCAAACAGTGGATCACTTCTCAAGTCTGAGTTAGAACATTCAAAACTATTATCTTTTTCAACAAATATAATTAGTTAATCTTTTTTCAGGCCTCTTTTTTCCTCTTTTCTGAACATTTATTATGTTGTTATTGAGGAAAATTATATTGCGATAATTATCATTATTGTTTTATTGCCCAGCCCTATTTGAGAGTCTGGAAGCGGTACATTTTGGGCATTTTCTAAATAAGAGTTGCCAATCTTTATTAATAAGTACAATAGTGAAAATTACATTATTAAATCACTTTTCGTGTCTACGAACTTTGTCACTTGCTGTGTTGTCCTGTCCGGGGACTAAAGCTATCTGTTACTCCAAGCAGAGCTAAAACATAAGAATTTGTAAATACTATTATGCTGATTTAAAAGGGCCTGTGTGATTACAACGTCTGATCCAAAGCAGCCAGATTTCGTCTGATGTTTCCCAAAATCTTCTTAGGAATTTGATCCTTTTTTGCCCTACTTGTTATGAGTTGTAGTTTTATTGCCATTGTTTCATGTGTCCTTCTATTTGCCTGTTTCTCTTGTTCCTCGTCCTTAGTAGTTTATGTCTTGTCTTTTATCTTCGCTCTTGGTCCTGTGTTTTAGTTCTTTGTCTTTGTTCCCAGTCCTGTGCCTTGGTTCATGTTTTGGTATTATTTTAGTTTAGTCTGCTCGTGTTTGAGTTAGTTTGTTTATTTCTAATCTGTTACATCTTGTGATATGGCCTGTGTTTAGTGTTCAGTAACCTGTGTTGTGTCTGTTACCCCTTTGCATGTCAGTCTCTCTGTTCCCCTGCTCTCTCTCTGCCTGCCTGGTCTCGTTAGCCTCATGTCTGTCACCTGTGTACTCCCGCCCTGCTCGTTAGTCCCTGGTGTATATATGTTTGGTGTTTCTCTTCAGTCTTTGTCCGGTCATTGTTGGTGTTTGTTAAATAAATCACCTTTTGAACCGTACCGCTCTGCCTTGCGTCCTGCGTTTGGGTCCTCCAACCTGCCTCACCACCATTAACTGTAACACTACTGGCTTGTGGAGCTAAGACAAGTTCAGCAGTGAGATGTTTTGGGAAAACACAGCCCTGATTAAGTCCACACACATTCCTGGACACATACAGCCAAAGTCTATGTGAGTAACACCAGCTACTGTGAGCTGACCCTAGATCAGACTTCATCCACCCGAACCTTGCTGCCCAATTCACTAGGCAGTAAAAACGCAAGGAGTATTCTGCTGCATGAAACAAGCACACACAGTAAAGCAGTGGTTCTCAAACCTTTTCTGTCACGCCCCCACCTTCAGAAGCCAAAAAAAGTTCATGACACGTTGGCTGTGTGTGTGTTTCTATCTGAGAGACCAGAGGATGGTGCATGTGTGTGTATGTGTGTACTTTCATTCTTAAAAGAAACATAGGAAACATTGCCTTTGTTTCTCCTTAAGGTATGAACCTTAATATACATTAAGGAATACACTGGATGATTTCTTACATATTGTCCTGCACACAGACACGCACAAACATACTGTCTGTCACACACAAACATTAGCAGCTGCAAGCAGATGGTGGAGCCAGGCTGCCAGACAGTGTGTTTCTAACAAGCGCATCTGCTTTTTCACTTTCCAAGCAATTTTTTTTCCCCTCCCCTCTCTCTCTCTTGTTCCATCTCTGAGACAAAGACACACACATGTATGCATGTGTTCTTTCTACTATATGGGAGCACAGGAACGGTGACAGAGTGTTCGCACAGAGGTGACATACAGACAGGGAATCTTGTCTGTGGGTTTATACCGTCACACACACTCCCTGTCCTTCCCCGTCTCCCCCTCTCTCTGTCAAACACACACTTTTGCACAGATCATAGGGTTCAACTTGGGGAGTATTGTGAAAGCTACACTCATTTTTTTTTTAAAAGAGAGCAGATTCCCACCTCCTAATTCTCCTGATTCAAGGCTTGGTGCATGCCCCACATGCTATGTGTATTGCAAATTCTTCTTCTTCTTCTTCTTCAAACCATCCTGTGCAATGAAAGACATCTGTCCACATTTTAGTATCACAGTTTTAGCACTCCAAATCTGAGTGTTGAGCAAGGTGGAGTTCATGCATCCAAATGTCTTGCAGCAGCAGCTAAATGTACTTTCTTACAAATACTAATTTTTAAAACTTGTTTGAGTTATTGTTTGGACAGATTTTTGACTGTGGACTGAAGTATGAGACATGATAGTGTGCAAGGGCAAGAGTCCCCACAGACACAAATCACAAAATAAACTCCAATTTTAAAACTTTTTTAAAATCTAGACTACTAAGTTTGGAGTACTGGGAAAACAGCAAACTCGATCTGTGCTCCAAACAATGGTCATGTGATTTTCCACAGCACAAATAATAGAAATGTGTGTTCATAGGCTGTGCCATGGTTGACAGTAGTAGATAGGGAATGCCCAGTGTAACATGCTGGCATGGCCATCTAAACACTGTCAATTGAACATGAAGAGGGGGAGGATCAAAGAGGGATACAGCTCAACATTGGCCAGAGACTGGTTTTCTAAACCAACAATGACATAGCACTGCCGACTCATCCTGTGGCAGTTAAATCTGGGGATTGATGACACGGAGAGTTTGGAGATATGACTGAAAGAAAAAGTGCAGTGAGAGTGTGTGTGTGTGTGCGCGCGCGTCTTCTAAATGCACACAAAGAGCTAATGATTCCCAGCATCTGACTGAGAAAGCAAAGGCTTCAGATAAGCCAGGAAATACGGAGAACATGGCAGAAAGGGAAGAAGATACGTGACACCGGCGTTTCTAGGGCTCTTATCATGTTGGTACAGTTGGTCAGGACGGAGGGAAGGGGTGAGTAAACACGGACTGTGAGGCTGATCGTGGCGGCTTTCCACCTCAACAACAGAAACCTGGGACCACCAGCCGTCGGCCACCACTTCTGTTCCAGCCAAGCCACGGTGCTGTTCACATTTTCCAAGGTCCCCTCCCTCCTGGGAACCCCATCACACTTACACAACCATACACACAAATACAACTCTGCACACACATGCTCAATCACTAAAAAGCCACGGAGTGTTTTCTCACAGCTGAACCCTAAGGCACTAACACTGACGGGGACCTCAAATAGCACTGAGTTTACAGGCCTATGAAAGTAGCAACACTTTGGGTTTGCTACTGCTTACATCCGGCTGTCTCTAACACACATAATAATGGCTGCAAGGAAAGAAAATTCACACATTTTAAACTTGAGATCAAATGGAAAATGTCTCTGCTTGATCTTCTATTAGAAGTGGGATGAATCAGATACACACTTCCTCACAAAATACCCTAAAAATGTGTGCATTACATGCACACCTAGGCCCATATTAGGGTCACATCACAGGAAAAGTCACGTGTCTAAACTTTTGGAATGATCAGAGGGAGAGGGGTCTGACCTGCCGTGGTGGAAGAGGGGGGCAGCAGTGATTGACAACACCCCCGTAGCACCTGGAAGGTGCCTAAAGGTGGAGTGTGGGAGAGTTGGGCAGGTCGCAGCGTGCACTGTTGTTGTCTGCCAGAGAGCACAGTACTGACACCGCACACAAGTTACTGCTCACATACTGTACATAAACCCAACATCTATTTTATACTGTTTCACATTAGCATAATTTTAATTAATTGGAATAATTATATTTAGGGCTGCAACTACTAGCAATTTATTTGTTTGTTTTTTTTTCAAAAGAAAACAGTGAAAAGTGCCCATCACACTTCAAGTCACTGGTTTTGTCCGACCAGCAGTCAAAAACCTATACACTGATGAAAGCAGAAAATCTTGCACTTTTGCTTGACAAATGGCTCTTTAAGATAAATCAATTACTGAATGGTTTGCTGCCTAATATTCTCTGTGTCAAAAAAGTAATTGATTGTTTCAACACTAAAGTATATCTCCTAACATGCTAAACCACGTTAATTAACGTTGAGCATTATATAAAGTACGATAAATCTATAATTCAGAAAGGCTATTTGTAAAATCTTGTGAGGTTTTAGTTAGAAGATGCCTTTTTACCATTCATTTAGACAGCCTTCTTTTGCATCCCAGCATCCATTCATTCAAATTTTAAGAAATAGAAAGAGGTCATTGCCGTTTCCACTGTTTCAAGCGTTTTGGCAGAATAACAGAACTAAAAGATGCGTATACATTTCTTGGGGTTAAGGTAAACTGCTACAGCAACAACTTTTTCACCCTCCTCCTATTCCTTTGCTACAGCATGAGCACTTGACCAAAATTACAGGTGTGTTTGACCCCACATAGCAATCAAATGTCCTTTAGACTCAAATGGCCACTGGCTACGCAAACAATAGCCACATTTCCTTTTACATGTAGGCTCACATTATGCAGTAAACACCTTTTATGATTACACCATGCTGACCTTAAACAAAACATGCCTTTGGGACTTGGCCCTAACATTTCAGGACGACTAGAAATTTTCCTTTTGTTTCCAAATATGACAGAAGGATGCAAAGGGCAGAAAATGGCACCGCATTTAAGCAAGTAATCAGAAACATAGATTACATATTTAACCCCTCTCTCTTGTGTCCAAACAAGCCTGACCATACGTGATGAGAAGCATGGATGGAGCTTACTCTGACTTTTGGTCCTTTTAAAACACTAGTGGAGGATTTAAAATGCTGTGAATCCCAAGCCACTTGCTCTGGCACCATATAATTTACACAGCATGCCTTTGAGCTTATAAAGACAGCCAGATGTGTGTGTGTGTGTGTGTGTGTGTGTGTGTGTGTGTGTGTGTGTGTGTGTGTGTGTGTGTGTGTGTGTACACGGCCTACGCCTCCTGCAGCTATGCTATATTTGCCTTTTACTGAACTCTCCCCTGTTTTACAGTAATGCTGGCAGTCCAAGGTGCGTGTCCAAACACATCTTTTACATACACTCACACAAACATGTATGCACAATGTGGGCACAGGGGGAGAGCATGGCAAACACTTCAACAACAACGTGATAATGACATCATCGTAGAAGCACACACACCAAGTCTTCCCAGACCATTTAACCCATCATGTAAGACAGTAATGTATGGGCAGCTATCACTCTCTGTCTCTACCTAGATGACTTCATGCATTCTCCACTAAAGTCAGCAGCTGGTTTCCAGTGTAAATGTCATTTCAAGGTGTAATAACATCATTAATAAGAGCAGGATCTAACAAGCATGTGCCAATTTAAATAGGCTATTGTCTCCCTGAAAGATATCCAAACTGGATCCTGGGGATCGTGTAGAAAAGTCACTTCAGTTTTACCTCATTAACTCTGCTTAATATTGCAGGCTGCTCTGATTAGAGGTGTCACCTAATTCAGTTCTCCAGTTCCCTATGAAATCACACCCAACAACAGTAACCCACATATTATCAAGCTTGAGAGGAGGATTTGGGGCTCTGTCTGTATTGTAATGTAAGCTTTGTGTTATCTGGTGGAGGACAGGGGTGGGGGCTCAGCATGAAAATATTTGGGATCCCCTACGTGGCCAAGCCATTTGGCCTACATTACATTTTAACACGGCTGATTTTGACTTTAACTGTCCGGACGTTTTTGAAACAATAGAGAGGATAGCAAAAGTCTCCTGGTGAAGATTTATTTATTTCTTTTTTTGCAAGACAACTCACCCTTGATCCTGCGCTACATGTCGTTTTCTGCTCCCCGCTGGAGAAAGTCGCTCGACGGCGTTGAAGCTCACAGCAAACAGATAATCCGTATGTAGTTTTTACTTTTAAATACGTTCAAGTTCCCATGTGGAGAACAAAAATCATATGAGCGCAACTTTCAGAGCAAAAAGTTGCAATTTTTGTCGTGTGGCTGCCTCGTCTCCCAAGTTTTCTGTCTGTTTTCAGAGTTTTTCACGGAGCACAAAAAGCGTAAAAGAAATAATAAAATAAAACAGCCGCAAAAGATCCTCAAACTTGGCGAAAAACAACGACTTCTTCTCTCGCAGGGACTCTAGATGTGTTTATAGTAGTGGTCCCTCTAGTCCAATAGAGAATGGGCAATTGCGTCATGGCGCATTGCATTCTGGGTAGCGGCCGCCATATTTTTGTACACGACTGTTCTAACACAAAGGAGCAGTTGGTGGCGGTAAAGCACCTATTCTTTGTTTGCCAACCCACTTTATAAAGAAGAAGAAAACAAAAAAAGATAAACAAAAACACAAATGGACCGCAGGGAAGATAAAGGACAAGATTACATACCCTGGCTCGCAAGACAAAATCAAGAGGTCACGAGCTTATCGACAGGATAGTAGACCTAAGGGGGGGAAGGACCATCTTTGCTTTTGTGTTGTGAATCACTGGATACATTTAGCTACCTCCACAAATGATTTAAATAAAACATGGGGCCTAAGCGGCGCAGTAGGTGAGAAGTGATCACAAGAAGACATTGGTTTGTTTTAACAGGCCCCAAAAGGTTGAAACCACTGGTGTAGAAAATAGTTGGGGGGGGAAAAGGACAACAGCTGATGGTAAAAGTCACTAATTATGAGAGCAGGCGTAAACTTAATTTAACATAAAATCTTGAAAAGGGAGAAACAGCCTACCTCATAACCCTCATTAAACCGCAAATTTGTCATTTTTACACTTTGGTTTCTGTACAGATTACCCAGGCGGTATCAATGTTCCCATCTAACTCTTGGAAAGAGAATAAATATTTTTACCAAAATGTCTAATTGTTCGCTCCCTAACCTAAATTTTTACAAGTAGACTTTAAAGGATAGTAGGAGATGTGACAGTAACTATGTTTCATTAAGGAGCAGGCTATTTAAATACAGCAATTGCAGTTGTAGAAGTTATGGTCCTAGCCAGGATTTTACACATTGAGAGTCTATATTTCCCTAGTCAACCCCAGGAGCTGCCAAATAAGGACATTTTCTGATTTGTATTTTAATATTTATTTAGTTAACTGTTCATTTTCTTTACATATTATCTCCATGTTAAACTACCTTATACATATTGTATCTCATATGCTGCTGCACTATACTGTCACCCACCACAGGAGAATAACAACATTACCAGAGCCCCAAAGTTTATTAATAAACAGGTATTAAAGTGACATCCTGTTTGGAATGAGTGTGGGTGAAAAATACCTACTCTCACCAGAGTAAAGGCAACTCTGACTTATTTGTGACCAACTTGCGGCCTCTTGTGGCTACAATGCAACTTACAGCTGCTGCAATCAGCAAGAAAACCATATAGGGTGACCATATTTTTGTTTTCAAAAAAGAGGACATTTGTGGCAGGAGGCAGACAGACACCCACAGTGGGTGGAAGGTTGGAGCTGGGGGGGGATTCAAGTAATTGGTGGCAGTGTGTATGGCGGGGGGTGGGGCGGGTTATTGAACTATCGGGCCTACATGTGGGCTTAGGATTGCTAGTATCTTTATTTGACACTGACACGTAGGTACCCTCCCCCCCACACACACACACACACAATTTATATGACAACAATATGTTTTGTAAAGCAGAACAAGGGGAATGTGCTGCTCTCAAGAACAAAGAAGCTAATATTCGTAAAATCGTTTCCTGGTTCTCATAAAATCTACATTTGTCCACTGCAGAGGCATTATCCACCTGGAGGTGCAACTACTATAAAGCTGTGTATTACAATATTATAACAATGAATAAAAAGTTTAATGTTAGTATAATACTAATATATTTATAGGTTACACTTTCTTTGACTGATCTGCCAACAGATTGTTTATTATATTGTTTATTATATAGCTTACTGGTTGAGATTCAACAATTCCACTGACTCACAAACAAACCTGTTTTCTTTCTTGATTTAGATTAGAGCCAATATTAGTGTTAAATAATAGTAGGCTATCATATATAGCTTACCACTACAGCAGTTTCATTATGGTATGTTGTTCTCATTTATGAAATCCTTGTGCATGAATATGGTCTACAGGGTGGTTAGTCTCTAATTTGTTGTTAACAAGTGCTAACTTGTCAATAATCATAACCATTCATGCAGAACAAGTTCAACATTTCTAAAGTTTGCTGTAGCACCAAGTCAACCCGTTTTTAATGTCCTGCCCTATCCAGCCTGTTGGTCGGTTCACAATAAGTGACACTGATGAGCAACTTTATGCACACGCTTGTATAGAAAGCACACGATTTTCTTCCTACTCCATCTCAACTGGTGAAGAGGATAGAGAAGGTAACATTACATTTTTTACCTTCTCCAATGAGAAAACTGCACTGCCACTATGCTTCTGTCCATGTCTTAAAATCTACCGGAAACAAGTTCAGGCAGATACGCAAATTTATTCAACGAGTTGTTGAAAGGCATTCTGCGATATCATTAAATAAGGGCGAGCTGGTGTTTTGGGTTAAAGACAACTGGACACAACAAAAAGGACAGTCTGGGAAGGAAGACTGCAAATACTGCAGGGTGTGTCACAACTATCAGCTCCAAGGGAAACAATATGTTTTTATGTTCTATTTTGGAAAGAGTCCATGGAATGTGGTTTGTGAGATATCCTGTGGGAGATGCTGTGTGAGTGTGAAACACCGACATTGCTGTCATGAGACCTTGAATCCTTTTACACCCAGTGTGAATTATGTTCTGCTTCTCTGACATTAAGTCAATGTTTCAGAGCCCAAATAGGACACAATTGGTTCTCCCTTATGCATGTGTCTACATTTCGAGTGGGCTATATATAGAGATAAGAGTTACAAGAGAAATATAAATAGAGTAACTCAAATCCGTTACAGCATGATTAAAATGTTTGGATGACTGCAAATGGTAGCCGCAGCAAGAGCAGTGACATATACTGGAAGTAGTCTAGAGGACTTCAGATCCATCTATCTGCCTCGTTGTCTTTTTTCAGTTTTATTCACTTCCTTGTTATTGCACACTGTGGGTCTCTATTTTTGTCTATCTGGATTCCTTAAGTTTTGTTTTTTGTTTTTAACCCTACCTGCACCATTAGTCTACAGCGGGGTAAAACTCAAAGTAAGGGAAAAAAGTAAGACCACAAATTACGCCACCCAAACACCATGGCACAGATCCCATTCCCAACTGATACCATGGATACCGTTCAATCCTTTCACTGCATTTTTCTTTTTCATAAATTTAAGTTAGATGTGGAACATTGTGTTCTAAAAGGAGTAGGAGAGGATGTTAAGGAGGTTAAGGAGGGAACAGGGAGTTAGCGCATTTATCCTTCAGTATTTATCACCATCTGCAACATTAAACCTTTGATATCTGACTTGGATAGCGGTTATAATGCTTCTTATTCTAGTCTCCAAAAAATAAAATAGAAATGACTTCACACAAAACTTTGTGGGCATTTTGTATTGGGTTAACAAACAGTAAATAGTTCACTGATAGGCCTTCAGCAGCCACTAAAGACAAACCGTGCTGATAGGCCAATGTGTTGTGATTAATGCCAGGGATGCTTTAGATGCCAGACTGTTAATAGTCAATTTGCATGATCCATCTCATATACATTGAACATCTCTTGATCTTTAGTCATGTGGAGAATGCTTATTTTATATTTAGCAAAGGTAGCAGTCTGCACTCTGCTGTCTGCCATCTTGTTTATTTTTCTTCAGATGTAGGTAGGCTTGTTGTTTCAGTCAGTTTGGGATCAATGGTCAGTTGTCCTAAACTAACATGACCCATCTTGACCTCCCAGAGCTGCACTATACAATACACCTATAAAGGGTGCGATCCCCAGCATGTGCCACTAATAGCTAGAGTGTTGCTAGGTGTTCACTCAAACATTCAGACACTTCAGCAGGAGATTTCAGGTGATTTAGCATCTCCTTTTTGAAGTCATCTGTTTAAAATGTGTTTTGTTTGAATGATAATCTAAAGACGCAGCCCTTAATGGCATATTGTTGGAGACCAAATACCTAATTCTTTGTCCAAGCTTCTCTTAATCATCACTGGAGGAATTATCCGGTCTATTACTTAACAATCAGTCCTTTACCTGGAGCTGGATTAGCAACTGCGCAAAGGCTTTTAAGGCCCTAGAACTCCAGGGACCCTAAAAGCCCCAGGTGTGTTAATTGTTTCATTTCAAATTCGTGTAAAATCTTCACAGTACAAGTAAGACGTGTAAAATCTAGTGTTGCCCCAAAACATGTTTTCTGCACCTGGGACCTCTAACAGGTTGGTCTGCCCATGGTTGCAGCAGAGTAGAAGATGCAGAGAAACAAATACACAATTATCTAGAAAACATGTAACACATGAAACGGCAAAAGTTAGGCTCTCACGTAATGCTCTCACTCTCTTACGTAAAGCATAAAATGCTAAGAGGAAAAAACAACCTGTCAATCACAAGCTAAACAATTCACAACAGAAAAAGGGAGGAAGCTGCAACACAAGATTTGGCAGAACTTAGCTTCAAAGCACTACAATCAGGAGAAAGAAATGACAAGGGATTAGTGAATGCCAGTAAAGTAAAATTGTATTTTTAAGAGTAAAACCATGATGATAATTTCAAAACGAGATAAAACTCATAATTAGTCATTATTGGAGAGGTAAAGGAATGAAAAAGGTAAAGATTTTTGGGTAAAATTATCTCATAATCTCCCTGTCACACTAAAGATACGTGACTTCTTTATACCCCATGGATGAGAGAGAGATACGTTCTACTAACTAAAATACTAATGGGCACATCAACAACTGTGTGATGAAGCAGGGTCCATCAGTTTGCCTGCGGCATCCTCATGCCTGGCTTGAAGCCAGTGCAGCTGTTTGGTGAAGCTCATGGTTTGGGCTTTGGCAGTGTGAAAAAAAAGTTCATACTGGGACACAAAAACTTGTAGGCATTTCGTTAAGCTTTGTTGAACCTACAGTGGGTTCACATTATAAGACAGGATGCCTTTAGGTGCCCTAAAATACTACGAGAGGCAGATTCAATCTACTAGCTAAGGCCATGGCCACAGTAAATGGATGCTTTTGAAAGCACAAATTCTTCTTTGTTTTGTTCTTTCATCCGCACTGAGCTAGTGTTTCCCACCCACAAAAACTCACTTTTTCTAAAATGCTCCTCTAAGGGGGCAGCTTTGAAAACACCGGCCTCACCTAATAGAGTGGTTGGACGAGAAAGCAGCTTTTCAGAAAAATAAGACATTTTACAACCTTTTGCAGCATGTAAACACGCCTTCTCACGTCCTTTAACTTGAATCGCTTCTTTGAACCTCAGCTTCTTCCTCCTACAACACAAGGGAGGTATCAAGGCATCCCACTTTTGCCAAAAGGGACATTCCTCCTCGCTCCAGCAATATTTTGCAGTGACGTCAGCCTATTTATAACACACAGTTGCATAACTTGATACTGAGCGTGGAAGGGGTTGCTCTGGATAATGAGAAATGCTGCAAATACTTCACATAAAGTCTGTAATTGGTTTGGTACAGTAAGTCTATCCATTGCAAGCTTAGGTGGTCCATCATGGGACAAACAGCCTAAATAGTCTATGTAATATCATCCTCTGCAGCTTTCGGGGGAAATAATTGGACTCTGAGATACACTTGGAAATGGGCATCACAAATAGAAGATGGCTAATGACTAAACAGTGAAAAGGTGGCATTCTATTTTTATGATTCATGTATTATATAAATCACAAACACCAAATAAAGGGAAAAATGAGGAACCATCTGACACATAAATGGGATTCTTTTAAATCTATGCACGGCTGTTATCGGCCCTTTTTTTTGTTCTGTTCTGATATATAGTTTGACAAAAGGTGTCGCAGTGACAGTCATTTTACAGCAGCATTCGTTTTAAGTGTTCAAGGTCAAATAAGTTCAGCTTGTTGCCAGCTCTGTTGCCAGGAAATTAATTAAACTGTGTCAAATGCCTTGGGTGTGTGCATGTTGTTGTTTTTTTGTTTGTTTGTTTTTTTGGCATTTTGAGGGTCATGTTTGGAAATTCATAAAAATGCTGGTGGTCTTTGTCAAATTCTAGAAATGTCAGCTATCAAAAGATTTCCTGTGACGAGGTTGTGAATAACTCATCTGTGGCATTCACAGAGCTGTTTACATGGACAGTAAAGCCAAACCCACTTAAAAAGGAAACAGATCACATGAAAAGATCAAAACCAGTGCAGCCAAAGTCTGAGTGCCAAAGACCTCCATTGTTGTCAAATCATGTGTCACCTTGGGCAGAGGAAATTCAGTGAAAGTAGGTAATGAGCAATCCCTTTTCTATGACCTCTCACCGATTTTAGCAAGACAGCATCCTCAAGAACTTCTTGAGAATGCACATCAAGGTCTTAAAGACTGCGGGATTCAGCAAAGAAGTGCCACATTTAAAGAACATTCACAGTGATGGGAGATATAAGTCAGTGTCTGGGTTACAGGCTGCAAGACAGACAAGGGAGATAGGGATTTATAGAAAATCCCCTAGGATTCAAAATCAGAGAGAACCTCACAGTGAGATGGACCGTGATTGATACCCTGGAGAAGGTTATTAGTCGTTACTGTCAGGGTGCAATTGGCTATGATCAAACACAAGCAAACAGTTAACAAATCCAGCTCAACTCACAGTCGGAAAACTCACTTGTTCTGGAGCTTTCAGCCAGTCTTCTTCAGCCAATGTAGTTTGCTCAATAGTTGAACTGTAGATATTCACACTATTCACACTTTGGGACTCCATCTCACCCAAGTTGGATTAAAAGTTGACAATTCGTTTTAGACTGTGATATACAGTCCAAAGCTCCATTTCAAGAGCATAAGGAGACCTTGATTTTGCTATTAACAAGTTCAAGAATGAACAAAATAAGCAGTAATGCCTTACCTTGATGTCTTCCCTTCAGTGCCCTCTAGTGATGACATTTTCTGTCACTTCTTGTAAATTAACAGGAAAAAACTGCAATAAATAAGTAAATAAATCAACAACAACAATTTGAGGCAGGATTGTTTGCAATTTGCCTGTTCATGTGTGTACTGGCGATGGCTTTGTGAATTCTGACATTAATAAAACCTAATAAAACAAAGAAGTGATTTAGGAGTGTGCTTTTAGGGAACAATCCAGAGACAGTGGTATGGTGGGAGCGCCGTCTGTAACAACATTTCTTAAGTTTTTGTGAATTTCTAACAAGAGATAAATCCACATTAGGGTGGACATGAACTCAGTAAGCTAAACATCACTGCGTTTAAATCCGGGTGGTCTTTGATTTTAATAATTATATTATATAATAGTAATAATTTCTTACAATGTGCTTACTTAAATGTGTGTTGTTACATTCCCGATGACAGATTGGAAGGTCAAGAATGCTAGAAACAAACTGATACCATAACTATAACATGGTTAAAGCATTCTAAGCCTTTATTCTACATGTATTATATATGTATTGTTTTCATTCTGAAATCACTTTTATTGTAAGGGAAACCCACAGGCTATTTTGTTTCTTGTATCATCACTGTTGCTGTTATTGTTGTATGGTCTGGGTTAAATGGTTTCTCTAGTGGTGAAATGTTACTAAGTCCATTTATTCCAGCACAAGGTATTATCTATTCAAGCCACTTTGACCACATTTCAGGGGGAAGTAATGTATTCCACTACATTTTTACAGCTTTAGTTACTTTACAAATTAAGATTTTACATAAATAATCAAAGAGTATAAGAATATCAAAAAGAGCTAAAATGATTAGTCCAACTATTTTATCGTAATTTTTAATGCAAAGATGCCAAACGTTTCAGCGTCCCAGCTTCTCAATTGTGTGGATATGCCCCTGTAAGTGTTTTGATAATTGTTGTTTAGTTCTTATATTCCTCGTCTGTGTCTGTCTCTCAGACACATTACCTCTCTCCCAAACCAAACCATTGCCATTCTCTTCCTGTCCACCAGATGCCCTGCATACCTATACCTCAATTATCAATAAATCACTGAAAACATCCTGTCTAGCCTCAGCTGCCTGCACTTTGGTCCTTCCCCTGTTGCCTCTCTCCCTCACCCTCATGACAGAAGTTTTACAAACCAAACAATATAGAGAAAATAATCAGCAGATGAATCCATAATGAAATGAATTATCAGTTGCAGCCTTACATAAAATAGCTGAAAGGTAACTCCACTACGGTACAATTCTACTCATACATTAAAGCATCAGTGATAGTAAACACAATAGATAATAATGTATAATATCAGTTAAATCTTCTGTATTGAGAACTTTTATTTTTGATTCTGTTTTGTACATTTTTGATTATACTTGAGTACATTTACCTAAGTAACATTTTTGATGCATGATATTTTACAGTGTAGTACTTTTACTTAAGTAAATGATCTGAATACTTTCTCCTCCGCTGTCCAAATTTTATCAGAACATGAAGTTTATCATTGTGGGATTCTAGCACAGTTAATTGAGGCATTTGGCTTATTCTTAAGTGATGTGATAGCAGCTGCAGTTTAGAGGTTGCTCACATGATTATACGCTGAGCCGCCTTTCATTGCTGAGAGTGGTCTTTGTATCAGGCACTGTTCATGTGAGTGTCAGACAAATAGCGTCACGCAGACCCGGCGTACTACTGTTTTTGAGCAAACACCATATTGAAGTTAACATACACCCACACATAACCTTGAGGCGGATGGGCTACAACAGCAGAAGACCCCACCGGGTACCACTCATCTCCACTACAAATAGGAAAAAGAGGCTACAATTTGCAAGAGCTCACCAAAATTGGACAGTTGAAGACTGGAAAAATGTTGCCTGGTCTGATGAGTCTAGATTTGTGTTGAGATATTCAGATGATAGAGTCAGAATTTGGCGTAAACAGAATGAGAACATGGATCCATCATGCCTTGTTACCACTGTGCGGGCTGGTGGTGGTGGTGTAATGGTGTGGGGGATGTTTTCTTGGCACACTTTAGGCCCCTTAGTGCCAATTGGGCATCGTTTAAATGCTACGGCCTACCTGAGCATTGTTTCTGACCATGTCCATCCCTTTATGGCCACCATGTACCCATCCTCTGATGGCTACTTCCAGCAGGATAATGCGCCATGTCACAAAGCTCGAATCATTTCAAATTGGTTTCTTGAACATGACAATGAGTTCACTGTACTAAAATGGCCCCCACAGTCACCAGATCTCAACCCAATAGATGGGATGTGGTGGAACGGGAGCTTCGTGCCCTGGATGTGCATCCCACAAATCTCCATCAACTGCAAGATGCTATCCTATCAATATGGGCCAACATTTCTAAAGAATGCTTTCAGCACCTTGTTGAATCAATGCCACGTAGAATTAAGGCAGTTCTGAAGGCGAAAGGGGGTCAAACACAGTATTAGTATGGTGTTTCTAATAATCCTTTAGGTGAGTGTATATATCCTCATATCTTCCTCGCAGTTTGAGGTCATAATGATGTGTGTGAAAAAACATTTCATGTATTTGAACATTGCATATTAAGACAAATGCTGTCTCAATATTACCACAATATACCACTTAGTGCATAAAACAGGCTGTATGTCGTTTCCAACTGCATCTGCAGAAGTGAGATCCGAAAATATCAGTCTTCTGCCTGCATAGTCACTAAAACCTCTGCAGGTTGATGAGATGATACTACTTGTAAACATGGCAGTTGGTGAAATGGCAGAGTCTTTATTAGGCTGTGATTCACATCCTGCACAGCCTTGTCTGGGGGTTGCATTATTATTACAACATCAACAGGGAGATGAATTACACCCCTAAGTGCTGTTGAAATGCATCATCTCCATTTGTTTTTAACCTTTATTTATCCATCGAAGAGGTGGCTTAGCAAGCATGCTCTTTTTGTTTTAGCATTTATGTCCAGTAATGACTCGATTTCACAAGCAGCTGCTGACCAGAACCAACCTGCAGAGAAAGGCCACATGGAGATTAAGAGTTAAATCGATAGAAGCTGTGGCACTTGCTGCTGAATTACTCCCTCTTCAGACTCTCCACTTTCAGATCTAAATAATATTAAATCTAATTACTAACACATAAAAGTTACATTTTCTTTTACAATTGTCAAAGCTGCAAATCAAACAGCCTTGCTAAGTCCTGCAGCACAATGATGCTATTTGTTATGTAACAAATGCAATTTGTATATTGGAGTAGCAGCCCTTTAGCAACCAAAGCTTTTTGCCTGTTTTCTGTTTCTTATGCTGACTTATTTTAATCCTATCTGCATATTAGTTAATGTTTCTTAATGTAAAGTTACAATAGCCCCTTTTTGCACCTTTTAAAATGTGTGCAGATGATATTCAGAAAATCTAGGTGTCATTACTGCAAGGTCCTGCACAAAAAAAGTTCCACATGGAGGTAATATTAGGTTGTGGTTGTAAAAAACAAAAGGAGGGGCATTAAACTGTTTTTAAATCTATACATTTCATGAAAACAGAACATAAGGAAATGCCAGAGAAAACAAATTTCCAATCAGACATCACAAAACTTGATGGATTGAGAAATCACACAGAGAGAGACCATTGTGAAGTGTAAATCAAAATGTCAGTTGGGTAACGAAGGGCAGTTTCTTATTTTTATAGGAAGGCCAGAGGAGCAGCGCCTTTCAAAAGTGTGTGATGGGTCGCAGGAGGTTTTATTTATGCTTGCTTGTGCAACATGAGGTCAATGAAAGGGGTCGACTAGGGAGAAACAATTTTCAAGATCTCACTTTTAAAGGGATATTTAAAGTGTTTAATATATTGTTATATAGAATATATAATGTCTCCATGTGTCTTTTTCATGTTTTTACTGTTATTAATTATCAAATAAAGAATCCACAATTCCTACATATTTTTTGGTTTGTTTACTAAATTCAGTATTCTGTTCATCTTTGCCCCAAAGCCACTTTAGAAAACAACCTTTGTTCTCATTAATGCAACAATATGCACTGACGCCTGGGAAACGGTCAGTTTGTTTTTTGTTAAGTGAGATGAAAAGACATGACGTTCAAGTTACGATACATAACGGATGGAATGTTGTGAACAAAGTGTCTCGTCAACTTCACCCAACTTAACAACTCTTCAAGATTTGCTGTGTCTGCTGCTTGGCTGGTTTTTGGTGCAGATCTGCACTGTCAAAGAAAAGTTTTATAGTCCGAGGAAATGTGGATTATACGCCCTCCGCATTTATTATTTTCTTACTTAACCTTGTTTTCATTTCAAATTGAACACCTTTTAGACACCTTTTAGGTATCTCGTGGTTCACTTATCCTTTTTCTATCCTTTCAGGATTTGACATTTGACTTAAAAGGGCCTCACAGCTTTTTCAACAACAAAGTATTTCTTAAACATAAACTGTCATTCATTTCAAGATAGTAAGTCATTCCCTTTCTGAGAACACTTTCAGTATTGCTTGATGTTTTGACATTATTAATTTTTCAGTCATTTGGAGTAACGGTCTTTATTGTCCAAGGGGGAAGTTATTTCCATTATCTGCACATATACATTAATGTACACATGTACATGTCTATTTAATGTGTATATATCTTTGCATATTGTTTAATTTAGGAGTGCTATGGCAGAAGGGACAAAACTGTCTTCAATTAAATTAGAAAAGGATTATAACATACTATGTTTAAGTTACAACAGATCGCAATCATTTCATTTAAAATAATTAGCATGATTAATATTTTCTATATTTATTCACACATTTTAATTAAAAAAAAACAACTTGATTGCGCTGTACTGGTTAACTGGTTTGCGGGTAGCAGGTACCTGCTGCAATGTCAATGTTTTATTGGCAAATAATTACCGTCTCAGTATTTACTTTCTTCAATTGTATGTATTGTGATTATGAGTCTTTAATTATTTAGTGACTTTGTCCTTTTAAAGACACAGTGAAGGAAGGATGAATGAACATGTTTTGAGGACACTGCAAAATGACATGAAATTTACAGTCTTAGAAAAGTGGTAGAAATGAACAAAACACTTTTTTTTTAGACTTTGTTATGCATACTCTGTGTGGCTCATCCTTGTATATTACTCCATAAAAAATCTGTAGCAAACAGGAAGCTGAATGTGTATGGTACTGGCATTTAACAGATGAATGCAAAGTGATTTTCTTTTCAACAGCACAGACCTTCCTTTTTTAAAGTACTTTTGTGTGTGTGTGTGTGTGTGTGTGTGTGTGTGTGTATCTTCTCCATTCAAGGTGTAGCCATGACGTGCAACCAGTGAGTCAGGCCTTCCTAATGAAGTTTCCACACAGGGATACATGCACACCTTGTAAACGAGAACTGGCGAAAAACGATCCAATCAGTCCAATTGATTTTGCACACTTCACTCCGGCTAAAGGATGCTGATCTCAGTGATTAGGACTGACCTTTGGGGGATTTGGAACCAGGATTGACAGGGGTCCAGTGATGAGCTGCAGTTGCTTTTATCAGTGTATGATATTGTAAGCAAGCACTCAAAAAATATACTTGACAGCAGTCAAACATCCCAATAATCAAGGCTTAAAGGCTCTTGAGAATGCAACCCCAAGAGGAAGAGGAGGGCAGCAAGTTAACAACTAGTTTCCTAATGCTTCACCTGTTGTCCGGTGACGTGAGCTGCACCATTGATTAAAAGTGCGTGGGTGGTCTTTATACCAGCCACATACACAAACACACACTCCCCATTCAGAAAGGAGCAGGAGACCCTTTACCTCAATCACACCCTGAGGCCTTGAGACTCCGAGCTCCATACCTTACGCGTCTATAAAAAGAGCTTTCCTCCGCTAAAGAAGAACCAGCAGACCCTCTCCTACTGAGCATTTCATCACAGAGCAGAGAGAGAGCAGAAGAGGAGGAGAGGGATCACAGATAAGAGTCGTCACTCTGGAAGATCTGTGGACAAACGGAGGGAGTAAAGCAAGAAGAGAGGAAAAGAAAGAATTTGGAAAAGGTAAAAAAAAATTGCTCTCAACTTGTTTGTGGTTTCTTGTTGTTTTGGCATGGATCAACATTGTGTCTGATTGTTGTTAGCTTCTTGTTTTTCCCACTGGATGAGCACTACTTTGTTACTTTGCACAGTCACTGACAAAATGACCTCGGATATTCTGACATGTACAGCTGCATTTGTTCTGTAAATTATCAGTCATATTGGATTTATATTGTATAGTTAGACCTCAGCAATTTGAAGAATATTAGTTGTCTTAGGCGACATCTGAATTGCTGCTCCCCATTAACATATACCTTTACAAACACTACTAATCAAGCTTATAGACGTTTAAATGACTCCATATATCATAAACAAATAAGGTTTCGATCTTTTTTGATTGCAGCTCTCAGGCTTCCTTTATGTCTGTGGAGAGCAGAGCTCAGCTAATGAGTCATTCTGTAGGAAGAGTGAAGACGAGTCTCTGCCAGAGTTACAAAGACAATGGCCCACCAAGGAGTCACTCCTCAGAATTATTGAGAAGGGAGTGAGAAACAAATTGCAATTTCACAACAAAGCAAAGAAAATGAACCCATCCCCTGTTAGACTTTCCGAGGGAGCTTAAAAATGTTAATATCTGTGAAATGACTAGTCAGATGGCCAGCAGGGTGTCATATTTAACCGAGTGAAGATTAATTTGTCAGTGCCCTAATCATAACTCAGCCCAATGACAGGTTTGATATGTTAATAGAGAAATATCCTGCTAAGGCCAAATTGCAAATTTTGAATGGAATTATGAATTGCAAGTTTTACGACTGACCTTCAATCAGTGTGAGACTTTTCAGCACTGTAATATTTCAGCAACATCCATTAGTAGAACGGGTTGGGTTGTGCTGAATTTGCATATTATTGGGTAAAGTCATAATCCTTGAGATTTTTGTTGATTTGTCAACTCCTGTGGTTGCCCTGGTAACAGCAAGTGAGGTTTAATACTACAGAAAAAACTCTTTGAGCTGCTACTTTCTCATAAATACAAGAGCAACTGGTGTATCAACCCAACAAACCCACGTTGTTTTAATAAGCCGATCAATAATCTGCTTTTTCTCTTCATGCCACAGTCATTGAGTGGCTATTGCAGAAAAAAATGCTGAGCATAAATAGTTAATACGTTGATGATACATTTAACTTTATCATAGTTTTCTTATGTTGGCTATTGAGGAATTGGCATGCTCCTTTAGAAAGAGAGAGAGCTTTTTAACAACATTACAATCCACGTCTGCTGTTTCTCAAAACTGACATTATGGTTCTACTACCTAAAAGTTAATTGTGAGGTGTAAAATAAAGTCCAAGTACAGAGACATCACCGTTGTCCTTTGTCTATGGGCATTTTATATACAGTAAATAACAGTAAAACTATTTTTATGACACTAAATCACGTAAGATAAAGATCCACCGTCACATTTTCCAGCATTTTCATTATTAAGCACTTTTGAATAAGATTCATTTGCCGCTGATAAACAAGCCCATCTGTTACAATGAGTGTTGATTAATGGTATTTGAGCTCACAGCTATTATTCAACCATGACACACAACATAAACCCACCAACTATCTCAAGTTATATAAGGAAGTGTTATGCAAGTGCAATGATCAGGAGACACCTACTGTATTTCTTCACATAAGTGGCAATATTTTCCTATGTAGGCATGACTAAGTGAATTTTTGAGCCTGTCGCGACTGGTGTGTTATTAAAGCCTTTTCAGCATTTTGAAGAGAGTTCCCCTGATGTGGCTTTACTTTCTTTTCAGCTTATAGCATCACTTGTGTTTCTGTCCTCCACACCTGGCTGAAGATGGTGTGTCTATGTTGGCTGTTAGTGGTGGTGATGGCATACGTGTGTGTCCCCGGGTTCGGGTCGGTGTGCTGGGACAGCTCCTTCTGCAACAACCTGAGCAACAAGGGAAGGATACTGGTAGGTGAAAGCGTCCTCTCCATTTGTTGCCATCTTTTTCTTCTGTACAGTACAAATGAGAGATGCACATTGTACGTATTCAGGGACTCTGACACCAAACTCGTGGTGATATATAAATCTGATTGTCAGCATAATGATAATCAGAAGCTTTTTTGTTTAGCATAGTTTAAGCTGATGAGATCATCCGCTGCAATAAATCAGTATCACAGTAGTAATAAAATAATATTGCTGATATGTATATTATCATCAACGTGCAAATGATTCACAGATAACAATGCGTTTTAAAATGTTTGCTGGTGTTTCCTTCCACACAGGACTGTATTCAGCTCTGCATGTCTGTGATCCAGACTGAATTTCCAGAGCTTAGCTCATTGGCCCTGAAGGTTAATGATAAGGATGACCTCTTACTCAGGATCCTTCCAGCCACCCTGGTCTCTGAAGGCAAAATATCAACATCAGATCTGAAAGCCCACAGCGACCAGCGACGCTCCTATTCAATGGAGCATTTCCGCTGGGGCAAGCCCTCAGGCCGTAAACGCCGGCCTATAAAAGTTTTTGCCTCTTCTCTGGAGGGAGGGGGCTCTTCCGAGGGCAGTGTACTCCCTCGGGGTCGCAGACAGCTGAGCAGTAAGGAAGATGAAGCAAAGGTGGACCTGAATGGAGGGCTGACAAGGTTCATCTCTAAGTCACATGTCCCTCTAAGCCCACAGCAGAGAAAAGATGGGACCTATAAGATGAGTCACTTCAGATGGGGGAGCCCAACTGTGTCTAAACGTAATGGCAGCTTTATGAAGTCGTGGGAGAAGAAATCTCAGAGGCAGCTGGCTAGGCTCTTCAGGAACATTATAGTCACGGATGTGCAAGGATAATGGGCTGAATGGAGGATGGAGAAGAAGGGGAGGGCAAGGTAGCTGAGAGAGTCAAATAGCTATTGCATGTTAGTACCAACAGGTCTTAATTTTAACTTATCACTATTATTAGCATGTTGTTGAATGTCTTTTCTGGGCCAAAGGTTTGTCTCAATAAAATCTTAACTAAAGATAAGAAGCAAGGCAGTTTTCTGTTGAATAAAAACAACAAACCCAAAGACTGCCTTGACCTTCTTGGTCTACTGGAAAGCTTTCTAAGGATATTTTTTTTCTTTTAGGAAACATCATTATTGCTCCACATGTTTTGTAAAAGGAAGTAAACCGAGAATGTCATTCCAGGGCAAGAGGTGGGTGTGAATGTATAGTATTTAATAATCTATCCAGTTTATTTACAGAGAGATCTTTTTGTAAATTAATATATTAAAGATTAAACATTCTGTTTGTGGCAAACAATAATGGTAATGGACTGATTTAATTTGATTAACACAGACAACATGAACTATAAGGATTATTATCAGTGACGCCAGACACCTGATGAAGGCCACGGGATGCAGCTGAAAGCTCCAGAAATAAACATTTTCTATTAAATGGACAGTGTGTAAAGAACTGTATTGTACAGTACAATATTACTGGTGACAGATGAAGAAGGATAATGACTTATGACTTATACAGTATACAGGGAGTAAACTAAATATTATGTTGAAGATGAGACTGTAATAATTACACTGTAACAAATGTGATATTAGATTTGTGGTAGTATTTCTCAGCTTGAAAATATGCCTGGAAAGCAGCCCTTGATGTGAGTGACTTGATGAGTTGTCAAATCAACATAGGGGGGGGGGGGGGGGACAA
>NC_060159.1:14799660-14816408 GCF_021292245.1 Micropterus dolomieu
GGGGGGGGGGGGGGGGGGGGGGGGACATAGCCCTAGACCTAAAAGAACAGTAAAAAAATAAATAAATAAATGTACATATTTATTATGACAACACCTTCAGAAACCTTGTCACACCATCTATTGTCATTACATGTTAGTGTGCTCAAAATGACAACACTAGAATGTATGTGTTCAGCAGGTTCAATGGCTGAATCCCAATCTCCACACTCATGGACTTGGAGTGTATTGAATAATACATACTGTCATTTAGCCAAGTTACCTGTTCTGCAGGCTATGTAGCCTAAAATGATGTCAACATATGTCACCAATGTTATTAAATGTAAATGCTCCGTATTTGTATAGCACTTTTCTAGTCTTTTCAACCACTCAAAGCGCTTTTACACTACATCTGCATTCACCAGTCATACACAAGTGCTCAAACGGAAACTAGCATTCACACTCATTCGGGGTTCAGTATCTTGCCCAAGGACACTTTGACACGCAACCAGGGGGAGCCAGGGATTGAACCTTCCGATTAACAGCCAACCCACTCTACCTCCTGAGCCACAGCCGCCCATAAGGTAAGGTATTAGGTAAATGGTCATCTTCTCTGAGCAGGAAAATGTTAACAGTGCCACCAATTGTAAAAAAACATTTGGAAATATTCAATATTTACTGACTTTTGCAGATTACCAAGCTCGAACACTAGTAACATACATTGATGTCACTCTAAAACGACCATCTTTTTATTTAACAACAAGGGCAGTGCTGAGGGTTCAATTGTGTGTCGGCCTATATGGCATATCTACAATGTTACAGATGTTCATGTTAAACATGACCAAAGCTTCAAATAATGAGGTAAAAGTATTTACAAGAGCCAAAACCTCAGATATCCCCCTGTTCTGAATGCTCTGTTTAAACTGTTTTTTTTTACTAACGGCTTCCAGGCAGAGAAGACAGCAGCATCTACAGCTTGTTTCAGTGAGGCAGATGTTGAATTGAGGGCCTGCATGAAGTGCCAGTATAAGATAAGACTGATCATGCAAAGCTACCATAGAGGAGTCACAGAACTACAATATAGGGTTGGAAATGCAGTATAATAGGTCTCCTTTAAATAGACAAGTGCATGACGGCTCTCTCGCAGAACATTTTGCGCCCTTTATGCACACATTCCCTAAGTTCACATCTCAGCAGACTTTGCATGAGGAAATGACCCACATTTCACAGCGTTGAGACATTAAGCAGAATGTACATGTGTGTATGTGTATGTACATGTATGATGCTGTTTTGATAGAAATTAGTAAATTGGTTATTTAAAAAACAAATAAAAAGTCCTTAACCCACATTTGTAGGTAATATGTTCTGGCATCAAGTTAAAGTGATATGTGGCAAAGTGCTGTCTCATTATCATTTTTAGGCCCTTGGACTCCATCGCTTACCAGATGACATGACAACACAAGTACCAAGTCTTTGAGGGTTCAGGGTATAGGCTTTATGGTGGAGATGGAGATTGGGCCAATGTTTACCATGTCCACTATCTTTGTTCAGCGTATTATCAAGCTAACATTTTGCTTAACATCACTAGTCATAAACAGGTAAAGGACAGCAAAGGGTTATCATTGGTTTTGGATGTAAACATAAAATCTTGGATAAATTTTTCCCCCCACTAAGTTGCTTTAGTTAAACAATTCTTTTCCAACGGATTGTCAGTTTTTAGGATATTTAGTTCATTTCAATACCACCGAATTTATCATGAAGATCAAAATGATGTAATTTGACATTTGAAGTGATGTTTGTTGGCCAACGTGTCCGTTGTCTTTGGATACTATATCTGTGGAAGGCTGTAACAGTAAAAGATAGACACTGCTAAAATACACATCCAAAACCATCCAATCATTTGACAGGAATGGGAATGGCAGACCCCGTGACCCTGTATGCAGGATAAGTGGTTGACGATGGATGGATGGGAATGGCAGAAATACTACACAAGCAGATGCATGTAGTGTAACAGAAACAAAACAGAACAACACACAGAAAGTGGCAGAGCACGAGTCATCTGTGTTTGATGCCCTCCAATGATGACCAGCACCCTGTCTCTCAGGCAGATTATATAACAAAACAACATTCATCAGGATTTCACTCTCACCAATAACAAAATAAAATCAGAAACAGATCAGACCTTTTATGGTTACTGACAAATTTATTGTACAATACAACATCACTAGCATGCAAAGTCCGGTATGACACTCATAAGGCATTTTCTCCATGTAAAAGCTGCCTTTGTCACTAGGTAATCCAGTTTGTAAAGTGCAAAGTTCACAGAATGAATAGATTTGACCTACAGCACTACATTGTAAACAGATCTATTAAATCAGACATGTAATGACAAAAGTAAGATTGGATTACCGTCAGTTAATATTACACGATGCAATGACAACAAGCACACTGGTAGTTTTACAGGTCTTCACCGCAAAGTTGCAAGATGCTGAAAAGACAATTTTATAAGGTGTCACTGGAAGTTTTCGACAGCTGCACATTGCTCTTAGATAGCTCTTTATAAACGTGGTGGAAAGAGTCACTGCACAAAATCTGTAAACTGTTTGAAGAGATTGGTCTTGGTAAATGACGATAAAGACACACACACATCTGCATGAATGTTCATATAGACACATGAATGAATACACTCACGCACCTGCACAGACAAAAAGGGTAAACATGAACAAACATGATGATACACTGGCATGTGTGGACATAAATATACATACAATATAAAGCAACCAACTGGGCTGTAACACATGACAATCAGGGATAAACCGGACACTGTCCTTTACATTAAACAAGATGGTGGCTGCAACACGTTTCACGCCCGATGCAGTTAAATTCACAGAAGCGCAGCAACTCTCACGTCACAAAACTGAGCAATCACAGCACCACACCAACAGAAGGTACAATTTAAAAACACACAAAAAGGATGTGCTACCAACGGTTGGGCCGTGTTAGCGAGGCTAGTGCCAAATTATTGCCATTATACTTATACCTGTGTGTGTGTGTGTTTGTATATATGTGCACACATGCACACAAAATGGCTTTTAGACTTCTTTCAATCTTGCTGAATGAGACCAATACGCTGCTTGGAGGCTGCAGCAGCAGCAGCATGGTGTAAAAACAGAGTGCAAACTCATTCCAGCAGGAGTGAGGGTGAAATGTCAACAATGCAGGTCATGACCGTGGTGCTAAAATCTGTGGCTAGAAATGAAGTCGAAAGTAATTTCTCAAACCTATTTATCAGATGGGCTCATTAAGTCTTTAGCAGGACACATTCAGACTTCACTAGTGTGATTTACTGGCCTCGAGATGATGCTGATTTCTACTGTGGACAGTTCAGACATTGTCAATACACCTTTTTGATTTCATATGTTGCTTGTTACTTATTTGACAGCACAATTCTAACAAATTAATCTGAATACTAACTAAGTAGCATTCTCCCTTATCTATGGACACAGTCAGTGCAGTGGCAGTCTAAAATTTTAATAAATATACATTGTATATATACACACACAAACAAAAACACCCCTACTTTATACATCTGCTTAAAGATTTATATATTTCTCTGTATATACACATTTATATGGAAAGGAGAAAAATAAAAGATCCTTCATTATATTCTAGTGTTTGATCTGGTAAACATTATGCTAAACACTTCAGATCTTCAGAAGTTTAGTGTTATTGTGTATGTTTAATCTTGAGTCACCTTTAAGGCACACTCACTTTGGAAGGATAGCACACAGATCGACAAGTTATCTTTCATTTAAACCACGGCTAAAATTGAAATTATAATTGAGAAAAAAAACTAGGTGTAGTAAATAAATGCCCATCACGACTGAAAACACCCTTTTGGCTAACACCAAAAAGAAAAAAAAGGTAAATCATTAAAACACAGAAGATGAGATGTTCAAGAGCTGAGTAACATGGGTGATGGGAATGAATGGCTTTGTATACATATCTCCATATTTCAATCAAACATAACACAAAAATACACTGTCAAGTAAATTAAAATGCATATAATTCACATTCGCTCTTCCTGGCCATAAAATCAACAAACAATAAAACAAATAAAAAATATAAAATCACATGGGAAATTAGCAAGATCATTCAATTAAATTTTGTGATCAAGGGTAGTATGGCACCCCGTGGGGGACAAACAGGTCAAAAGAATGTCTAAGAACTGCATCAAGTATGTCCAGTTACAGGACATGCAACGAGTCAATTCATTCTAAATCCAATTAAATAACTTTCAGTCTGTCACTGAATTTGTCCTCGCAGTTCTTAGCAATTTGTAATTTGAAATTCCAACCAGTGGAGTTTCAACAGACATCTAAGGAGAAATTAAATGTTTGTTTTACTGCTGCATTTACTGACATTAGCCCACTTGCTTTGGCTGACATCACAGGGTAAAAGAATTGTCATGTCAGACAGCTAAGTTTATCAAGAAGTGAGACTTCTTTAGTTGGCTTCAAACAACTGTGGGTTTCTCTTAGTTCTGTAACGTGGTCTAGTACACACAGAGGTCAGGAAACTTCATCTCATAGATGGGTACGGATCGACTCTGGCTTTGGCCATAACCCGACGAAATGGTTCCAGAAGGGCTGGGCGGGGGTCTAAATGGAAAGAAGAAACAGTCAGGAGTCGTCATAATCATCTTGGGTCAGATCCATCATCATCTTCATCATCCAATTAGTTAGTATCACCGTAATGCACCGTCTCTTACCGGATTGTAATCTCAAATATCTGATTTAGTTTGCTCTGCAGTAGTGTGGCCTAGAAGGGGCACAAAATAGCACATAAGACAATAGTACAAAGCTGAAACAAGAAACAAATCTGCCAGAAAAACAATAAGGATAGAAGTAAAATGTTTTTGATGTACCCTGGCGCCACAGTGGGCAGCTATCTCCTCGAACGGGGCCTTCTGAAACTTCTCCACCACTTGTCTCCTCCGCTCCCTCTCCTGCTCCTCCATACCCACACTGTCCACTAGAGGGAGACACATACAATGATTCAATTTTAGTAATGCATTATGTTAATAATAATATTACTATATTGAAGGATAAGAGCAACAATGAGGCATTAGTCCTTGAGCGATTCTTCTTAAAGTAGCAATAGAAATCTCAACAACTGATGAACTTACTGCAGCAATGCTTTGGCAGTTTAATTCCAATGTTAATGTCATTTCAAAAAAGGTTACTTAAACTAATATGAGGTTATTTTCTCTTTTTTTCAACCAAATTGGAGGTCCTCAAATACACATCAAATGACAGTTTTACAAGCACACAAGTGTTGCGATAATGCGGTCAATTACTTTAAAGTGAGTGGACATACCAATGGCATTTTTCAGGGTTTCAAATGTGATCTCCTCTGCTGGTGTCCTCTGCAGAACAGAAACAGAAGAAAAAAGGAACATGATGCAGTAAAGACAAATATCTTGAGATGTGAATATATCTAATATATATATATATATCTAATATCTAATCAGAAATGCTAAATGTTTCCTTACAGTGGGTATATTTGAGTTCTAGACCATGAAAAACTGTTTTTTGCCTTTACCTCCTCTTTCTCTGGACTGTTGCGGGACTCCACCTCCACCTGCAGTGAGATTGTCTCCCCAATACTCTTTCTCTTGGAGAGACGGTCCTCATCTGGAAAGAGAGCGATACATTTATGTAAAAATTGAGTAAACCCAAATAGAAACACGGAGATACTTTGATGGTCAGACAAGTGAAATGGCACCAAAAAGGCTGTCAAAGCCCTTCAACTCAATGATCCTGGCTCAAGCCCCAGAGCAGGAAAAGGTTCTGCCCTGATGAAGTGTCTTTCAATGACACAATAAATCCCTGCTAGCTCTAGGGGAGTAGTTCTGAATTTCCATAAAAGGAACCAATAAAGCACCCAGAAAAAGCTGTAACACGCTGCCAAGTACATAAACAATTTTATTTATCATTATTTACTTGGAGAGAGGAGCATGTTACTCATTTAAAAAATTCTTCCACTTGAGATGTATTGATTGAGCTCCTTACCAGTATACTGGGGGACATAAGGCGTAGCAAGTCTCTCTGTGTTATATCCACTGCCTCCAAGCACCTCGGTGATCTTTGACTGGAGGAACAAAACATTTCCTTCTACCTTCTCCAGTGAAGAGGGCAGCCTATGAAGAAAGGAGTGTAGAGTTTGTTTTATATAATAAACTGGAAACATTTACTGCTATTATTGCATATTTAAATATCAAATTTAATGTTGGTATGGTTTGAGAGGAAGAAGGATTTAATGTGGCTGGTACATACTTGGGATTATCAATGAAAACATCCTCGGGCAAAAGGTGGGGACTTTCTTTCTGTCTCACCTCAATTACCTGAAGGGCAGAAGGGAAAAAAGGGCAGTTTATTAAAAGAGGGTATTGGTATTCAGACACAGACGCATACACAAAGCACCCAAGGTCCAGACCTCGTGTATGTGCTGGCAGAAGGCTGGGACGGTGGTGAGCTGGCAGATGAGGTTGAGGTAGGCGGCGGCGAGGGCATGAACAGCACAGCGGTTATAAACAGGTAGAGCCTCATCTGTGGACAGAGCCAAGTCCTGCGCAGGAAACAAAGAGACATCAGCAAGGACCCTTGGACTGGAAAACACCCGGCCTGAGGAGCTCAGTCACTCAAATTCACCATCATTCCTTCAAATGCACTCTGATATAGACTTTAGACTTGGTTTTATGAATCATGGACTGTGCACACTTCTTTATCTTGCGTTTTATTTATTGGTAGTTTAAGCACTCGTCTTAAAAAAAAAAAGAAGACATTTCCGGTTTTGTCTCCTGTTTTTGTGTTGGCAGATAACTGTATCTGGGAAAAGTAAGAGGAAATGGCACAATTATTTCCTAGCAAAATAAATAAACAAGTAAATATAACAAATCATTACCTGCAAGGCGAGTGCCAGGCGAATGAGGTCCACCACCACTTCTTCGTTGGCCAGCTCCACACTGAGAAGACCCAACAGAGCGAAGAGGGTCTCGTAGTGCTGCCGACCGCTGCTCTGCTCCTTACAGCCCAGATAGATGTGTCGGTACAGCTGCTGGCTATGCTGTGAGTAGGATGCACAAGGAGAATGATGAGTCAGAAGAAAGGCAAGACGACAACGGTACTAGAGTTCAAGCGCTCTAGTTTTTCTGCAGGTTTATCACAAGTGCAAATATTTCTGTGTTCAAAGAAACCTAACCTTTTTCATGAATAAGTTGTCCTGTCTGGAACACTTATCGACTTTGAGCTTAAGCACAGAGATGTCAGAGATGATGCTGGAAAGAAAGAAGGCACAATGATTAACCCAAGTTGTCACTGTAATACAGCCAAGCTCCAACATGCTACAAATTAGGCCCCGCAATATACATGCAAACCTGCAGACATACCTTATGTTTGAGAACTTGGGCGTGTTTTCGTGCCTGTCGATGAGACTGAGAAGGATTTGGAGCACCAGCAGCCGAACCTCTGGATCCTCTGTTAGGGAGAAGGACAGCAGCGGCTCCAGGAAAGAGCTGGGCAGCGCTGTCAGCATGTTGGTGGTCTGGAAACCTGCAGTCACCTGAGAGATTGATGATCACAAGCCATTTATGGTTTACAATGTTCCAAAACACTAGGAAATTCATCACATCCATTTCTGAAGTTTGCTGATAAAGTCTAATAAGGCCACTGTCTGAGCAGCAATCAATCTGTTGCAGCAATTCTGATGTTTGATTTTGTTTACATGAATTAAGTCACGTTTTGGACTGAAGCGAGCAACTGGTCTAACTCCTGTCAGTCCTACACTGGCAACCTGGATGGATGGGTGCTTTCGTAAGTGTATATATAGGGTTTGGTAAAAAATTACATCACCAGAAAAGTAGCCCTTGCTTGGGCAAACATTCCTTAGATCACGGAAAGACAAATGTGAAGCCATGCAGAGAGATTAAAAGATTAAAGAATGTCAAGAAGATGGAAGAATTCTTAGACCCTACGGAGTACTGCAAAAACATACATGGTTAATAGAAAATAATTTTTCTCAAGCGCTGTACACAGATTTAAAGTTTGATTGACTAAAGTTATTTAGAGGTGAAGTGTCACCTGGACTGAATAGACTTAATTTAGTCCTTTTCTACAGTTACAGCACTGGGATAAACACACTCATTACTTAAACTGATAAAATGCATAAGTTCAAAAGGACAGACTCTGATTTCACATTTGATTAAAAATAAAACTGGTGATCATCACCATCTGTGTTTGCATCTCCTGCTTTAAAACTATATAAAGTTAATAATAATGCATGGTTGAAAATGTACCTGCACCAAGGACTTAAGCAACATGACCTGAATCATCCTGGTACCCTCAGGCCTGGAGATGAAAGCAAAGTAAAACACATTAAAACCTTTATAGTGACAAACATTCAGGTCTACACAGATTTGCTACAAAGTACTGCTGGTTGAAGGATTGATTCAGTTTTGTGTGCATGTGTGTGTCCTGGGCATAAGCTGCAGAAAGCGAACATGTGTTTTGTGAGATTTGTGAGTAACTCACCCAGAGCCTGTGGAGGGCAGAGCCGGGTGAACCCCAGGGACAGGGATCTTGCCCATGATAAAGAGCATGACCTCTGACCTCTGGTATGTTGGTAGAGTGTTGGCAAATGAACCTGAAAGAGAAAGAGTGGACAGAGAGATGGATGAGAGGAGGATTTGCAGCAAAGGAAAACAAAAGAGAAATTAGCACTAGTCTGTAGACACACGGCATAAACTCAGACACAAGTGAGATAAACATAAGCACCACAAAAATTTGATCCAATCCACGAGCCTGTCTTGCAAAACATCCCACACCACACATACCCACACACAGACTCACCGATGGTCCTGATGACAGCCTCCTGCAGCTGCCTCTCCTCATGTGCTTTGATGATCTTGGTGCCGATGTTGGTGCTGCCATCGTAGGATCCAGTCAACTCGTAGTCCACGCTCAGACGGAGCTGCCGCAGCAGGGTGTTAAACACCTCCAACACTGTGGGGCCTGCATACACAAAAAGTGAATAATCAGAAGGCTAGAGATTAAAATTGATCTGATGTATCATGAATCTGATCACCCTCACAATGTGCCAGCTGGTACCTTATACCCTTTTTACACCAAAATTAGCGCAGATATGCCATTTTTTTATCATAAACCTGCTAAAAATAAGCGTCAGACTCCTTTCCAATTGCCAGTAGAAGAGTTTGCCTTCTCGTTTTTTCAGCATCACAACATACCATTAACCAGGGTTAGTACAAATCAGAAAGCTATGAGGGTTGGAAAATATCAATATACTATGTGTGTACCAGTACCTCAAATTCGTAGCTGGCTGCTTAACGTGCACTCCACCTAACCTAGTTAGATGTAGAAGCAGGTTTGGTGTTGAGTGAAGCTACAATGGAGTCTCCTAAGAAGGCTGTATTTATCCAGAAACAAAGAGAGAGATTGACCATTCGTTCTGCAGGTTGTGTCATTATTGTGTAATATGTAGTATACAGCTAAACTATAACGACTTTTCTGTTATCTAACTAATGTGATGTAATTTCGTTTTCACCCGTAGAGTGTAGGCTACCATAGGATCACTATTTCATGATCCAGACTGGAATTCAGTTCGTTGTAACCAAAATGACATTAAAACGATGGTAGTAGTTAATTGTAATGCTGCAGATGTGCTGCTACAACAGATATGCTTAAATAATGCTTAAAGTATAAATTGTTTATATCAATTAATCAAAACCGGCACAAAAACAGTCAGTAAATCACTCTGCATTGATCTCAGAATGAATATGGGTGATTCTTACTGTGCCTGCTGTCCACAGATGTTTTAAACTGTATGAAAAGCTTCTCCTTCAATTAATGAAATCCCTGCAGCGTCTAAAGGTAGCAGGCAGCCTCTGATATGTGCCACGCCCCTCTATCTCTATGGATAAGTACAGCCTTCTTAGGAGACTGTGTCAAGGGATAAGTTTTAGTTGTCCCTCACCTACCAGCATCAGTTTCACTCAACCTTGCACTGATACGCCATACTTGCCTCTACATGTAACTAGAACATGCCACACTCAACACCACACCTGTGTGGCGTATGAGTGTTTACGTGTTAATGTTACCCCTCAATGTCAAAAAAACACATCACCAACGCCATATGCACATGACGTCCGCATAACCTTTGAAAGTCTATGGAAATTCTAGGTGTAATGTCAGAGTTTGGTCAGATTGCAGAGGTCTTGTCAGGCACTAGTGAGGCATTTGGGGTACTGGTGCACATGTATATTAATATGTTCCACTGTGTATAGAAAGCAGAATGGAGGTCAGTGATAATGTAAGGGTGGTTGCTGTGTCTAGCCCGTAAACTGTGTAAAAATAAGGTAAAAGCTGTGGTGTTCAAAAACACCATGCTGGGCAGGTGACAGATGTGTTTACGGTGTAAGTTCTCTTACCTACAGAGCCGCTGGCAGCGATGGCAGCTGCCTCCAGCAAGACTTCCACTATCCCAGCTCGCACTGTGGCTGAATTCTTGCTGTTGGCATCCAGGTGGCCGAGAAGCTGCTGGATTACCAAGTGAGAGTGCTGCGACTAAGAAAGAAGGAGATAAGGAATGAATGAAACCAGATAACAAAAAAATAACAAACATGAAAATTGCAGAAAGAAAGTGAGTGAAACAGAAGTGGTAGAGAAAGAAAATGAGAGTGAGTCATTCAACCAGGTAGGTAACTAAAAGCTTTGGAGATAACTGGAAATAACAGACTGCCTTTTTCAATCAGATCCAAAATGAATCACAACTATGAGGAGAAGGGTTGATGCCCAAAAGCAATCTTCAAACATCTCTTTTCTAAAGACAACAGGTAAAACAAAGATACAAAAAACCTAAAAAACATGGTACAGTGTAAATCAAACAAAAAGATTCAGGATTTCATTTTGTCCTGGATTTTAGGTGAACACATTGAAAGAGAGGAAAAAGGGGTGACGGAGAGGTCTTTGCTGGATATGTAGGCACTGTATCACTCACCTGAATGGAGTACATGATGATTTTGAAGCAACGCACTGCAAAGGTCTTCCCCTCCCATAGAGAGTGGTTATCTAAGTGCCTGGGGGAACACAGACAGGAGGAGAGGGATGGGGAGGATACAGAAGATGTGATTATACAGTGCCAGTAGTGATGGAGAGCAGCAAGGGATAGACAGCAAACGTATAGTGCCTCATAATGACCCAACATCAAGACTCCAGATGTGTTCTTTTACATTTAGGAATGTTGTAGTTCTTAACAGAAAAACGGAGCACGGGAAGGTTCCTTATGTGATAAAAATATATGGATGCACAACCAAACATGTATTATATGATGTACCACACTGTTTACAGTCCTCAATCAATAATTAAAGCATTTAGTTCAGGATGTTTGTAGTTTATTGATCAGTTTTATGCAGATTTAAACAGTGATCACTGCAGTAATGTAGCCATTGTCCACAGAGTCACAGTGTTATAGTACCTAAAGACAGACATAGAACCTAACCTCCTCGGGAGGAGATTAGGTTCACAGCATCAGTTGCCGGACTTACTGATCTAAGGTTTATCTGATATCGCTCTCTAAAACAGAAATCCCAGAGTTTCCCTCATCTCAGGCTTAACATACTCAGAATTTTCACTAATCCCACTTTCTGAAATGGGGCCCTGAACTCCCTGAAAACAGCTAGATTGTAGTCCAGTCTTTACTTCCCTAACCTGTCAGCATCACTTTATACTACACGGAATTGCCAAGCAGCTTCCACAAGTACAACTACATCTGAGACTAAAATAATGTTAGATACCCTTCCAGGCAGTCAATGGACACAAAGTTTATACTGTGATGTAGAGACGGTGCACAGTTAAAATGTTTCATATGAAAGATAAATTTGTTACAAATAAATAACTTAACACTCTGAAACGTCTTGCTCCAGTTTAGGTTATGAAGCTGGCTTGGGTTGTTCTGCCTGTGTTTCGGCATGGTTACTGCCTGAAGCAGCTTTGTTTTGGATCACACTAATTTGCTTGTCAGGGCCTGCACTACTCTGCTTCTGAAATTATGAAGATCATCTGTCAAAACAGTAAGAATTATGGGTGAACAAATAGGTATTCCAGGTAAATTAACCTGTTTTTATTTTCTATTTGACTGTTTCTAAAATTTGTATTAAAATGTCTTTTTTTATAATTTCATGTTTTATGGAAATCACTTTGAAATGACTTGTTGTTGAAATGTGCTATAACAAATAACTTGCCTTGCCTCTGATTGGCTAGTAGTCTTTAGCTAGGTACTGCGCATGTGCAACTCCCAACAGAAATCTTTTAGAAGTGAGATGCTTCACTCGGTAGCTTAAACGGACTGTTAAACACACAGGGTGAAAAGAGGAGCTGCAGCACTGTGCAGTATGACAAACAAATACAGTGTTTTTTGAAAATTAAACCATTAGTCTGGTACAATCCCTAAATACAATTATGAAACTTAATGAGAATAATATGACCTCTTTAACTTCCTACTTTGTATTTTCATATTGTTATATCAAGTTGCATCAACTGTATAAATACAAAAATGTATTCCTGCAGGCACATGATGCACATATAAATACTGGCTGGCATATTCTATCTACAGTATTCCTGAGCAGATATTTAAGACTTAACCTTAAACTAAAAATGTACCTCATGGTCAGCATGCTACTCCCACCATACCAACAACTTCAGTGCAATTGAAGGACACTAGCTTAGATGTATGAAATGATGGCAAGAGGGGCAAAGAATAGGTGGATACACGACAAACAAAAAAATTCAAGTCAATTCAATACAAAAAAGGAATGGGCGTTAATATCTAGGGCTCAGACAGACACAGACATGTGAGCCATGCAGTGAAAGGGTTCGGCTGAGACAGATAAAAAGAGAGCTGAATAGAGCTGAATTGATTCAGACAGACAGAGGAAGCGAAAGATGGAAAGAGAGACTGACAACTAAAAAGACAACACTAATCACAGAGGACCAGGCTCAGAGACATCCACAGTTAAATGAAAACATCAAAAAACCTTAGAAGCACAATAGAGTTGCGAATAAATGTTTCTGCAATATCTTGTCAGAAAATAACTAAAATTTCAACCTTGCAAGGCAGACCTCAACATAAGTGCAGTAATTTAAATATAAATTTAAATGTCCCATCTGCAAACCATGCACTCACATCTAGTCCGAAACAACTATATAACCTTGCATTGACCTTGTCGCGCCCCCTAGGGCCAATCAGTGGACAGATGAGAAATGCTACAACATAGCACTGAGATGCATCCTTCCTTCAGGTTTAGTCAATCAGTCAAGGACAAATCACAAAAAAGCATCCATCTTGAACATAGAAGAGTTTGGCTATCTTACATCAGCACGGGTGTGACTGCATTCTTGATGTTGCCATAGGCAGCTCGTCCCAGGAGCTCCCTGAAGCAGCGCTCTGTCAGCTCCACTGGGCTTTCCTTCTCCTTCTCCGATGCCTGCAGCGGAGAGGGGGAGCGGCTGGTGGGGAGCGATGCAGGTGAGAAAGCAGAAAAGAAGGAGAGGAGAGGAAAGATCAGGGAGGAGGCAAGGACGGGGAGGGAGGGAGGGAGGTACAGACAGTCAGAGAGAGAAGGAAGAGAAGAGGCCAGAGTTTGAAATCAATTTGATTCAATAACATTATAAATCAATTTTAAACCAAAAGCTCTCTAGACTGCTGTGTCACTGCAGCCTACACTCCTGACTATTCCCCCTGCAGTTTGTCTGCAGTGTGAAAATTAAGTGACTGTGTTGGCCCTCATGTGGGTACACATTTGTGTCCTGCACATCTGTAATCACCATGGGGGACACATCTGTGTGTAGATATGTGTGCGAGTGCGTGTAGGCACTTACACCAGGTCCAGCCTTTCTTTGTCCTCATGCATAGTTAAAACCTCCATCATAATAACTCTATCTTGGTCATGGCTGGCCTCGGGTGGTCCAGCAATGATGGCATTATTTATTAACTAACTAACTACCTAACTCTTTCATCTTGCCAGCTGCTGATGTGGAGGACATGTGGCTTCCTGTCTCTCAGTGGCTCCTCACAATTCACTGAAATCTTTTTCCCCAGACCAAAACTGCGGAAAAAATGTACAGGATTGATACACAGCTTTAACTTTAACGGTACAAACTCACTGCAAATGTGGAAAACTCAGGTGAGTTCTAAGCTCCTGTTGTTGAAATGTTTAGCTTCAGGAACATAAAGACTTTGCAGGCACTTTCACACGATGATTATTAATAATTAATACAAATCAAATCATGCTGGTATAACCTTGAGGTATAACTGTAGACTGTATGTAAAGATGGACGATGCGTCTCCGCTTCCTCCCACTGTACAAAAATGAAGCCAATATCTCCCGGATACAGGGGCTGCCATTTGGCACACAATTGTTTTTTCTCCAGAAATAAACTCTACAAGAAATCAGGCTAAACTGTCAGAAGACTTTGCTGTGCCTGAAGTTGATCTTTAAATGAACTTGTGCGTGGGGATTAATGTAGAGAAAAATATACCATCTGTGAGTTTAATTAGACTCTGCACTGACTGCTGTGGCTAAGCTCAGTGTGGGGAGGACTGGAGGTTGCACAGCGGGGGCAGTCAGCATAACACACACCGAGCGAAGGGAAGCTGAGAGGGAAATGTGTCTCTCTGTTGAAGTGCGTCTGTCTTTGTCCATCTGCCCCTCTCTTCCAATGACATCCCCATTCCCATCACTCTGCTTATCTACTTATTATCTACGTACACCCAACCTTCCAATGTTCTCCTTGCTGCCCTCCCCCTTTGGTTCCCTAACATTCACGTCTCAGCATCGACGTCAAAGTGAATTCCAGTATGTGGAATGCTGCCAAGCGAGGGAGACTCTGCAACTCTCTCACTGGCAAGCTCTCAATGCTTGTGTGATGCTTTTATCCTCCATCACCCATTGCACTATTTCTATTCATGCTCTCTCCCCTTCATACGCTTGTCCTTGGATGCTGCAGGTGGGAACCAGAGCTGTCAGTTGGTTCACTCAGTGATGACAATGATGATGAATGACGTGGGTGACGGCTGACAAAACTGCCAGGACAAATATGGCCTAACGTAAGACAAAGAGCACCAGTCGACTACAACACAGTGGCTCTGGACTGTGTGACCGAGGCATGGCGGGTCAACACTGACCCATTTTGGGTCATCAACTTTCTCACCACATGCAGGCACAGCCTGGACTGTTGTGTGAGGATGACACAGTAACACCGGGACCATTGTGACCTGGATTAAACTGCAATGTTTCTCAGTCATCCAGGTCAGAGTTATCCAAGGTGGGTTAAAGAGGTGGTATTATGCTTTTTCCCTCTCCTTTATTGAGTTATATATCTTTTTTGTGCATGTAACAGGTTTGAAAAGTGAAAAAGCCCAAAGTCCAGCTCAAAGGGAGTTCCCATCTTTTTTTTCTTTTTTTTTTTATATTTCCCTGTTGCTTTTATGTTTTATGTAAAGCACTTTGAATTACCTCGTTGTTGAAATGTGCTATACAAATAAACTTGCCTTGCCATCTCCCACAGAAAACTCTGCTCTGAACCGCTTGAAAACAGCTCGTTTGTAGTCCAGCCCTTCGCTTCCTTTACTTGTGACGTCACAATGAAAGCGCGTCATAAAGCTTGCCAAGTTGCTAGCGGGGTCAGGCACGCCCTCAAACCAAGCTAGTCTGAGCGGAGGCCCTTTGGCTTGACTCGCCCTTGTTTAGTTTTCCATTGTAGAAATGTTGCACCTGTACCTGCTTCCGGGTACTTTTTTTCGTATCACCTCACCTCCATCGAGGTTCCAAGCGAGCTGAGGGATACTAAAATGTAACGTGAAAACATGACAGACTGCTGATTGGTCAGAGAGAATATTCACTCTTCACTGCATCATCATCATTGCGTGCACCAGACAGAGGCCAGCAACAGAAAGTTTTATATTTTACAGTTTTCGTATGGAATTTCATCACTAAATCCAATTCTGAGAAGTTTTGAGGTGAGAAATCAGCTGTGTAGATTTTGAATATTGACAGTTTTACGAGAAGTGATGGCGGATATTATAACAGCTCCGCGGAGCTCCGCAAGTGGTTGCAGGGGAAGCCTGTGCCAACCCGCAGGAGGAGCGCGTGAGGCCAGCCAGCCGCCCGCTCATAGAGCCCTCTGCTCCCGCCGTCACACAGACCACTGCAGCAACAACAGCAGAGGAAAACACAGCTGGAAGGTTTTCATACCGCTTATCTGTCTTTACATTCTGAGTAATGTTGAAACGTTTTAACCGTAGACTCTATATATTTTAAAAGCTGTGTGGATCGCTGGTGTGTGTCGCACTGAACATTATGTCACGGTAGTTGTGTGTGGCGTCACTATGACGACAAGCTACGTACTATCTCTGGGTACTATCTGCAAAGGAAAACGGAGCAGGGCCGAGTAGAATCGTGTCTATCGATTTGCGCTATGGTAGCATTTTTCAGCAAGGCAGCATAGATCGTCAGAACACCGGCAACAGTCCAACGTTTAGTCCTGATGTTAAGATGTGGAACAATGATGTTGTGTGGTTGTGGACTTGTGAGTAACTTATACCATCTGCTAGGTTACGGTCGCAGTCTGAAGCAGCTTTGATTTGGATCACACTACCTTGTTTCTTACGACCCGCCCTTCTCTGCTTCTGATTGGCTA
>NC_060159.1:14816458-14817155 GCF_021292245.1 Micropterus dolomieu
AGGAATTATAGTATAAATATACTATATTAATAATATATAAGTATAGTATAGTAAATATTAGCACATATCGTACACTGATTACTACGTTGACACTTGACACCTCTTTTTTTAACAACTTTTTTTTATTTAACAACTATGCGTGGACCGAGCGGTCGAGATAAACGTCATCCCGTTTTGTGCGCGGTGGCTTCTGGGACAACCCATATATGGAAGTTGAACTTCCGTCAACTTCCGTCACATTTGTCTGCGGGCTGCAGCTGGACCCTTCTCCCTTGATGGGCAAAAAAGACGTTATTTTCCGCTGCCCGCCAACCAAGAAGCAAATGATAGGCTACACTGTAACTTTGCCTTTGTTACTTTTGCGTTGCCAAAATGCTGGATGGTTGCTGTTCTTTCAGATGCACTAATCGAGGAGACAAGCCTGGGCTGTGTTAGGTGAGGGATTCCCCGCAGTCGAGGGACCTGGCAGTTTTTTACTGAAGTCAAGCCAACCGCCACTTCGAAAACGACAGTCAAGCCAGCCCTCGCGTTGTTTTGCGATGCGTGTGTGTTCTAGGCATTACGGTAACATCGTGTCGCAGCACATTTCAAAATAAAAGTGAGCTTCTGCTGAACATAATGCAATTGATGTGGCAGAAACGATTGAATAAATAAATAAATGCTTAAGACACCACAAGTATCTAAAGAAAATATTACA
>NC_060159.1:14817175-14837939 GCF_021292245.1 Micropterus dolomieu
TTGTGTGGTTGTGGACTTGTGAGTAACTTATACCATCTGCTAGGTTACGGTCGCAGTCTGAAGCAGCTTTGATTTGGATCACACTACCTTGTTTCTTACGACCCGCCCTTCTCTGCTTCTGATTGGCTAGTAGTTCTTACCTGGGAATTGCGCATGTGCAACTCCCAACAAAGATTTTATACAAGTAAGATGCATCACTCTGTAGCTCAAGAGCGGCGCGTACAACACATAGGGTGAAAAGAGGACCTGCAGCAATGTACAGTATGAGAAAGATATGGTGTTTTTTGAAAATTAAACCATGTAAACCTGTTCTGGTACCTGAAAATGAGCATAATACCACCTCTTTAAAATCAAGGGGAACTGGACATGGTTGAAGTGTAAGACATGTTCACCAATACAAAAACTATAAAAGGCTAATATACTACAGTACCTAATGTTTACTACCGGCTGTTAAACTTAATGGAAGAACTTAATTTTACAGTCTATTAGTAGGTGAAATCTTCCATGCATTTTCTACGTAATCCACATAATCACAAATATGATCTTATAAACCATATGAAGAAAATCCTGAGTGAGGAAAAAAATTATGCAGACAAATGATGAACTGACCCCAAATCCTCTGGGCTATGGCAAGTGGCAGTATGCCTAAATCATCTGGATATTATCAAAGTAGAAATTCCCGTTAACAGGTCTGGATGAACAGCAACACGCAAAAACCCAATCAGTTGACATTTTCCTCTTTTTTCCTCTTACCTTTCTGTGCGCTCACCACTCTGCAGGTTGAAAAGCAGAGAGGGGACGATCTTGTCCATGTGCTGAGGGTCCCAGATGTTGGCCTGCAGCTCATCGTTCACAGTCTTCCTCACCACACCCTGCAGGCCCTTGATACCTGCCATGCGGATCCTGGCAGAAACAGTCGCAGACATCAGAAATCATCCAACTGGTAACTGGATCTATTAATGGATGGCTATATTTAGGAAATCATATTTTTGGTTTGGTCTGGTTTTTAGTCTCCCTCACTGTTTGGCTGTTAGCCTTGAATTCTGCAAAGCTATATTTGACTCTTCAAAGATGTCACTTTGTATATTTTCAGCAGATGACAACAAGGTTACATCAAACAAGGATTTAACTAAGGAGATAAGAAAAAATGTCCAAGGGCAGCGGTAGTCTAAAAAAAGACTTCCTGAAGGAGTCTAAAATGAGCGGTTACTGAATAATTCTTCCTCTAGCGCAATCAAACATCTGTCCACTCACTTGGTGCGGATGTCAGGGTCCTCGTAGCTGGAGTGGCACATCTCACTGAAGCGCGACACAAAGAAGTCATAACTGCGGTGGTACGACGGTGTATCCTCTTCTATGTTGGCAAACTTCACAAACTGAGATGGAAGGAAGAGGGAATAAAATAAAATACATTTTCAGGTCAAACGAGAAGTCTACAACTCAAGAGCTTTATAGTAACAAGTCTGCTGAGAGTTTATTTCAATTTGATTAAAAATTCTTTAATGACATAACCCTAAATTCCCACAGAGAATATCTACTAAATTAAAGTCGAACCATAGCGCCATAACATCTCATTAGAAGTGAAAAGCACAGGGCAGTGTGGGGGGGTGGGCTCTCCCACTGGGCCAGTAAATGTCACCATTTAAAACACACTGACATTTAGCTTCACAACATTCTCCACTAAATAAATTATGAACTGGAATTTTTTTATAATCAAGATAGAAAGGATACTACCTGAAGCAAGAATTATGTAATGAATATTCAGTAAAGCAGATGGTAAATAAAGTACATAAATGTCTCATTCACAAATTAACGCCGGATTGGTTCAGTTACCCAAAATTCAAGGATAAAAAGAGGAGAGTTACTGTATAAAACGAACATTTAAAGAATCTATTTTCTGTGTACAAAATGAGTGTTTGGAGTGGTTTTGAAATTAAATGAAGTACCCTTGAGCAAATTAAATGAAGTGAACCCATAACTGCTCTTGTGAAGCTGCTCGGCTGCTGCAGTAAATTGCTGCAGTTGACCAGAATTACTGCCAGCTTCAAGGTATCAATGTTTCAACTGTCTGCTGAAACAAACTCTTCATCTGATTGAAAGCTTTAAGAACAGCGTCTAAAACCATAGGCAGTGGCGAGCTGAGATTAAAAACGTTTCTGTTGCAACCAAAGGCAACACCAGGAGAAACCTTTCTAGCGCAGAGCCATCCATAAAAAATAACAGCAAGCTGACAGAAACATTAACTCAGATATTCCTGTGTTGAAGAGTGGGCTTGTATTAGAAAGGGCTCTGCAGTGCAAGGTTTTAGGTCAGTGAAATGGAGTGCAAGAAAACCTGGCCAGGCTTGAGTCATGTGGTGATAAACTCTCTAATCCACTCCTTTCACCTCGCCCTGACACTGTTCTGCTTAAGGTGAGCCACACAGTGCACGCTAAGATGGTAGCTGTTTGCACTGAAAGAGAGTACATGAATAGTTCTACATGTGAGGAGGCTTAAGGTTTTGTCACCCCTGAGTGTCTTTATGGGCTGAACAATTACAGTGAAACTAATTGCAATCAATATCTTCATGTTCAACAACAGGTACTCTGAATGCAAAGGTTAAATTAGCACACAAGGCAATTTTCCTTTACTATGAATTGTGGCACGTAGCACTATAATGCCTAATTAATTACACATCAGTGATGTTTGTCCGTGTGTGTGGTGTATCTGAGTGGATCAGCGCATGGCCTTGCATTTGTTCTAGATACACACTCACACACAGACAGAAAGCATGAAGATTATGAGCGAGAGGCTGGCGTGTCACGTCAATCTGTTTAGACGACTGCAGAGCTTTGCCAGTGTGGTCTGCAGCTAATTTGATTTCCTTTGTGTGTCCTCTGCTGACCCACCCGGCAGCGCTGATAGCTGATTCCCACATCAGAGGATGTTCATCACACCCACTCCCTCTGCCCATCACTCTCTGATCTCCCCCAGATACTAATGCAGTACTCCTGTCAAGGTTAACATCTTTTATTTTGTGACGTCACTTCAGAAAAGTAAATGCGCCCTGTCGACTTTTGATTACATAATACCTCTAAATCCACTGAAATGGGTAGAATTTGATGCGACAGAAAAGCTTAGACACTAAGTCACATTAGGCACACATTAGCAAATGTTCAAGGAAGTGGGTATTTTTGTACATCTGTATCAGAACAAGCTGTCTTAGCTTTTTTATGTTTCTTGTGACTTGGCAAACTTGTTTGTTTGGCTGAAACTGTATATGCTTCGAAAAACTACCTTAACTGAAACCATGCAGACATCAAGTTAAACAAAGCTGGGTAGTGCCTCAAGATTTATAAAGTTAAATACATCACTCGATTTGCTTATTTTTAATGTTCGTCAGTTTTTACAGTGATGTTTGTTGTAGATACCTTTTCACACTGTTTTTCTTCCACAAAGAAATATATTCCTAGCTAAACAAAATGCTAAATGCTTATCATAAAAGGAGGAGCGAAGCAACCAGTTTTCTAATGTGCAGGGTTTCATTTGTTTATTGTTTTCATAGCTGCAAAACTATAAAACATCTGACAGACTCTTACTAAACTAGTAATATAATATTGGAAACTCACAGAGTTGGTTCCTAGGATCTGCAGGTTTGGTTTGTCTGACTCCAGCAGTTTGCGCACCATCTTGAGGAAACTCTCCACAAACAGGTTGATGCTCTGACAGTGGCAGGCCATCAGCAGCTGGTCCAGGGCTTCCATGGCAATGCACACATACCTGACGAGGAGAGGAAAGAGACACAAGAAACATCTGTATGAGACCACTAACCCTGTAGGAAAATATTATCTGTGTCTCAATATCACATAGATAATAATAAAGCAAATGCATATATTCTATATGTCAAACAACACGCATCAGCGGGAATCAAAATAGGATAAGCTCTGCCAGACAAACTCTGGAGACACGCACACTGAACAGAATTCAGCCGGACTCTGCCAAGTGTAAATGTAATCTGTACAGGCTGCCACTGGCGAGAATCATCGAAGAGCGTCCTAGTCATGAGTCATAAAAGACAACAACTTCTGTGGCATCTAAAGTGAGTACAGAGTGTACGGAAACATCACCGTCGATAACCCTACACCAGCCATGTTGTTTTTGTATAAAAAACAACATGGCTAAAACAAAATAACTACCCGGCTACTTTGTGCACAATAAATCATTTTTAAGTATACAGAAGGAAAAGTGTCAAGAACACACTTGGTGGAAATGCCATGGCATCATTTTACAGTTCCTTATCTCGTTCGCATGTGTGATGCATGGGATACATATCATTTGAGATTTATGAAGGGGATCTTTAAAACACAATTTAAAGCTCTTTGATGGACTGTCTCTATGTTGAAAGGCTATTCCATGCACCACTTTTCCTACTACTTCATAGCAAGACAACCTCAAATTTCCCATGATGTATTAGCTTTAACTGTGCTACATTTTAATCAGTTTATGTGTGGCAGAGAATAAATAATTCACAAAATGTGCAGACAGTATTTGTCAGGGCAGAGACAGCTGAATTGTTTTGAATGGCGACCGACTGGTGATGCACACCCGTATCTGTGTCTGGCCACATCCCTTGACAATCTCTCAGAGAGGTAGGCTCCGATACGGTCGAGCTTCTCTGGAGCTGACAGGGCGTAGAATGTCAGCTTCTCCATGTTGGCCTTCACCAGCCCATCCTAAGAGAGTGACAAGAAAGAGCGGGAGGGGGGGGCAAGACAGAGAAAATAAAAAAGTTTTAGGATCTCATTCGTATGGTTTAGAATACTAAAGAAGCAGTTCACCCAAAATATCACTCTCGCATCAGAAGCTGGTGTGTCCACTGAACAAAGAGGCAGCTGGTTAAGACTGACAACAAGGTTGTGTTTGCTTCAACTGAGAAAAAACTTCAGTGGCATTTTAACGTCACAGTGAATAGGTCATTCGTTTTCTATTCCCCAACTATGCCATAAAAATCCCTGAGTTAATGCAGTAGTGTGTGTACTGAAAAGCGTACTTCTCCTCAAAGCCCAAACTGTAAGAGTACAACTAGATCACCAAGTTTCACCTCCTACTTTCCCCCTTGACCTATTTCACTGCTCTTCAGTTTGGTCAGGGGGAGGAGAGAGCTAAAAACATCTATAGTCCATTGAGATCTCGTTTACATTCAGACGAGAGCGGAAACATGCAATAAATTAAGTAGCACTCCTAAAAAGAAGCATTTCCATTTGCTCAATCAGACTGTCATGCAACCGGACGCACTGACAACGTAACTATAATGACAACTGGCTCTTCCCTGATCTAGGAGCTGATTGGTTTACATGTTGAATCAACAATATAACACTTTAAAGAAACTGCTCTATGAAAGTTAATTCAGTTAATAGATGAAATGTTTTGTGGTCAATTAGGGCTGGGCAAACAGACGTTGCCATCATCCATCACTGATGGCTGACAGGCATCACAATGTTGAGCCGGCATTGTGATTTAATTTAATTCGTGGCGCTCGGTTGGCTTCATGTGATCCCTTCGGTGTCTTGTGTCAAGCAGTGTTGCTTTGCGCATCATCCACTGGGAGGCATCATGGCCATCTGCTCTAGGACGATGCACTACATAAAAATGTAGGCTTTATAAGACGACCGCTTTTTATATAGAGCAGGTCTAGACCCCACTTTTTGTAATATTATTTAACGAGTCCCAACAACTCCCACCATGAGCAAGCATTCAACAACAATGGAAAGGTAAAACTTCCTTTTTAACAGGCAGAAACTTTGAGCAAAACCTAGACTCAGGGTGACACAAAACCTTTGGTGAAATAACATCTGTGCAGGTGTTAAGCCCTGACAGTCTAAATATCTGACAGATTTATAATCAAAATGATTGTCCTGTTTTTCTGCTTTCCTCTCCACGTGTATTTTGACTGAATGCTGTTGGAAACTGTCAGTCTTGACTGCAGCTTTTTGTCACTGCCCCCTGCTGCTGCCGTCTGCCCTCGTTCACTTTCCAGGCGAGGCACAGGTCATCTCATCATCAAATTAGCTGGCAACATCTTCCGTGAAAAAGGCCCACTCAGTCAAGTACCTCACTGGAGGTAATGTGAAGTTCTGTTTGTGGCTCTGTGTCCATAGCATCAATTGTTTTCACAGCTGATATTTTGACATATTATTGCAGGAGGCACACGGGTGTAAGTAACAACATTAACAATGGCTGCCTTATTCAATTTAAGATTTTCCAGTTCCACTGCCTTGCTATTGTGTATGCCCACTCATTAGCATCACCTAAATTAAATGGGTGGCCTCATTAATGTCATTAGTTGTACCTGTGCTTTTCCTGCAAGGTCAAGTTGAAACGTCTGCGGTGAAAAGGGGCTTATTCCTGTCATCAGAGGGTTGTTTTTGAGATTAGCACAGGGTAAGATAGCTCTGCATCTGTCTGCTTCTCTAAAACATGTGTACACTCACATCCTCAGGCAGTGAGGCACAATTTAGAGTAAATCTTATCAGACGGATTCATTTTTCCCAAGCTGCTGGGATACCGTTAGTTACAGTCTCAGCCAACATGGTTTAGAGCCAAAGTTAGAAGCCATTTTTGGGAGCACAATGAGCAGGTGCACATGCACACATAAAACAGGAAAACGAGGTCTGTGTGTACTGGTATGTCGCGTGTATTACAGTTTTGGCCACAGATCAGACAGGTAAACTGGGTTTCTGCAGTAGCAGAGGCACTTCTGAAAAGTTTCCCCGGCAACAAATCATCTCCTTCTTCTCCACCCAAATAAATTCTCTCTATGACTCATCGTTATCTGATCTCAGTTAATCAGAGACAACGGTAGCAAAGATGAAGTCTGTGGTTTGACACCAAACAGCTTTGAAGACGATAGTTAGGTGTGGAGGCGGTTTAAAGTTTTCTTATCACATCTAACTCAGTCTATCTGAAGATATTATCATGACTTTATATTTACCTGCAAAGAGACTACAGATGGAAAGCTTCCAGATAAATCTTCTACGGCGCATTATTCCTCACAATTTCTTCTCACATTTTTGAAATGTATTCCCTTGTGCACTGTTCTTGTCTAAATTAAACTTAATAACATACAAAACTAAGTGTGTTAAGATAACAACTACCTTACCAATAACTGAACAAATGCATCAGAAAGATACACACAACTTCTATACACAAATCACACAGTAGACAGAGGAATAGTTATCAACTCAGAGAAGAAACACAGCTGATTGGGTTAGGAAAGGCATTACTAAAGAAACAGAATATGTCACTTGAGCTTCTCACCTCTGGGTCTTCTGGGAAGATGTTGTCTACCAGTCTCTTGTACCGAGGCCTGAGAGCCCCGCAACAACCACAAACCCCTGAGGAAGACAAGTGATGGGGAGGGAGGGAGATGAAAAAAGGAAAGAGAGAGATGGCCAATTAGACTTGTGCAGTGTGACTGACAGAAATGCAATAAAAACAAAGGACAAAAACAACAAGTAAACATGTCTTCTTTTCCCATTCCTTCTCTGTCATAGCACAGTTCTGTGTAAGTCTGTGTTTAATGAAAGAACACAGTGCCTATGTAATATTGTATGTCTTAAATCTGCCACTTCCTGTCCAAAGGTAAGGTTACTGACATTACATACTGTAGGTAGGGTTAATCTCTCTTTTGTGAACTCGGATAACTCTTTCAATGAGCACTGGGACATGAATCAGTCAAAAAACTTCTGATATACAGTGGGTAGCGACTAACAATGACTTCACGACGTTAACAACATACTTTTCTCACCACAGAGTTAGTGGTGGGAAAAGTACGTCATTAAACAAAGGCTGGTCAGTAGTAGTTCACTTGAACATAAACGTTCACATTGTTAATTTTATTACTGTAGGTGAAGTTTGTCTAGCCTGCTGTGACAGATGAAAATGTTCAGCTGAAGTGTAAAGAGGCAGGGAATTTTCTAGAGAGCTGCTGAATATGGAAAAACAAAACGGACTGGCAGAGCTCCATCGATAGCTTTCATTGTATCAGGAGAAGAAAAAAACACAGCAAGCATCCACAAAAATGCAGAGTCAAATGTTGCCAAATGGCGAATAAAAAATCACCAATGTCAGCACTGGCGTGATGCCACTGTTCAAACTACTGCGTCTAAGATTAAAAACGATGAAGATGTGCTCATCTTTATGGAGCTTCTGGTAAACAGAAGGACTGAAGGTAATTCTTAAAAACATTTGGGGAAAGACAATATATGGAAACAATGTGGTCACAAGACACTTCAGTCACAACAATATTGCTCAGACGATAGCACACACAAACACACACTGTCTCTCTCTCTCAGTGCAACCAAGACGGCCTTGTAAAGAAAGCAGTGATTTTTCTGACTTTGCATTGAAGAGAAAGCAAGCAAGGCAGCAAAGAGAGAGCTGGATTCTCATTGGTTGAGGGAATTCAGCAGTGGTGAGTCATAAGGAGAGCCTGGGAGAAAGAAGACATGAGAAAAAAAGGGATAATCTCCAAAAAATATTTAACCCTTCATACAGCTCTGCATTATGAGTTTAGGAGTCACAAAAGCTAATGATAAAAGTAGGTCATTATGCGGTCGGCAATGCAGGCCAGTTTAAAAAGGATTAAAAGGATTCGATGGCCTGACACTTCAACACACATTAGACAAAAGCGAAACAATCTGCAAAGAAACAGCCTTCCTTCCGTCCTTCATCTAATGTCATTTTCCTTCCTTCTATTCTCCCAAAGGGTTCATTATTTTTTATTTTTGCCGTTACAGTACACAGATTGAAGCCTGTATTTGATGATGTGGCACTAAAACCCTATTCTGAGAGCATACTGACCAAACATTAACAAGATTACCAGCTGCCCAATCACCACCCCAGACCTCATAGTGTATCGATTCTCCCTTGACTTATTTCACCAAGCCGACACGTTGCACCACCAGAAATGTGTAAAAACTCTTTAACCAACCAACACAGCCAACAACAAGCCTGGTGCCTTGTGATCACTTTCTCATAGTGTGAACACTGGTCATCCTATGCTCCCAACCTCCTAAGGGGACTAGTGTGCCCAACCCAGCTGTCAACTGGTGCTACACGTGCTAGTTTTTTTTAAAATCACAAAATTAATTTTCTCAATATAAAATGGACCAACTGGGCAGTTGGCAGATTTCACTCAGATGATGGAGGCAATCAACTGCCAAGTGCCTGACTCAACAATGCAGATGGACGAGCCGAGCCTGGCAGTGGCTATATCACTACTTCACAAGACCCAAAACAACAAGTTTCCTGTGTAATACAGATTAACTCCCAGTGATATAGTGTACAGTCATAATAAATATTAAATGTAAACAAGCAGTCCATTTGAAATAAAGTAGGGATGAGGAAGAACAACAAACATACACACACATAATATGTCCAGACCCTTGCAGTACAAAGTCCCCACACAAAAAAATTTAATAGGGGTGCAACCAACAATTATTGTCATTAGTGACTGATCTGGCAACAATCATCTTGATTAATCAATATATCTATCCAAAAATAGTGAAAAATGCCCATCAAAACCTTCAAGTTCAAGGTGCTGTCCTTCAAATTGCTTAAACTTATTATATAAGATATTCAGTTGACTATGACTTACAAATAGGGCTGGGGCGATTCGTCGACGTAAATACGACGCATCCCACACCGGATGCAGCGACGCATCCGGTGTGGGATAATCCCGGACAAGCTCTAGCTACAAGACCGCGCCTTCGAACGTCTAAAGTTTGGAGTATTTCAGACAAACACTCTACAACGTGCTGCTCTGTGAGCTCTGAACTGGAAACAGCGCCACTGCAGCACAGCTGCTGTCCATGAATACGTGAAGCAGCATGAACACGTGAAACCAAAGTATCCCGCAGCACTTTGTCTAGACGGCAGCACCGCAAATCGTGTTTACTTTCTGTCGCCACACAAGCACGGCACATTCTCAGCACGAGGACACGTAGTATTCAGAAACATTTAAAGTTTTAAGTAAAGTAGCCTAATAAATGTCTGTGACGTGGAAATTTGATTCATTTTAAGATTTGCTGCTATTGTCATTATTCTAATGCGCTTCATCTGGATGATTGAATAAAATATAGATTTATTGATGTTTTTGATATTTATTTTGGATAAATTGGTATGTTAATCAAGTAATAGCCAACTTTTCTTTCTTTAGAATAAACAAATCGAAAAAATAATGTTAGATTAATCTACTTGAAAAATAATTGATATGTACAGCCCTACTTGATTGTGACTGTAAATAAAATAAAACAATATGACCATTACAGAAGAAAAACAAATGAAGGACAAGGTGACCTTAAAACATTATTGGTTAGCCCTACAGGTACCGTGTCTGTATGTATCTTTTTGCACCACAGCAATGATGACAATAAAAAGGTAAATTAGTGCTTTGGATAAAAGTGCCAATTTACAATTTGCCTCTAGTTCAACCATTCACACACCAATAGCAGCAATCTACCAAGCAAGGTGCTGGCCTGAATATCAGGAGCCATTTTGCGGTTCAGTGTCTTGCTCAAGGACACTTTGACATGTGGACAGGGGGAGCTGAGGATTGAACTACCAACCCTGTGCAGTTTCTGTGTGGATAATTCATTAGCCTACCTACTGAGCCACTGTCCCTCTTCTGGGCTACGTTTAAACATCCACAAGCGTTCTGGTATATATTATCAGTGACCTAAACCTGGGAGGAGGGCAGCCAGCACTGGCAGGATGTCCTTGAAACAGCTTTTAAATCAAGTAAAAGGAATCTTTGGTGTCCTCACCACTTCAAGGCCCCGCGGCTTCAAGGCCTCTGTCGTCTCTCTGAAAAGTTATGCTTAACTCCGCAGCAGGAGCTCAGGCTTATCTCTGAGAGCTGTACGTCTATTCATAGTGCTGCTCCTCTCTCCTCCATCACTTCAGACACTAATGAGGCCTCTGCACCCCTCCCTCCATCCCTCCCGTCATGTGTCCCTTCCTGCTGCATCCACCCAACCTCCCCCAACCACCTTCTCTCATACTTGCTGTGTTGGCCCGAGGCTGGAGTGTAGGATGAATTAATGAAAATGCAGCAGGTCCCAAGTGAAGAGAGAAAAGGGTGGAGGACAAAGAGTGACAAGAGACACAGGCAGCGAAAGAGAAACACAGACAGGGACTGAAGTGGGATGGGGGAGGTGGACTGCGATGCTCTGAATGAGTCACAGATTAGTGCTACTTATTGCATCTTCTCTGTCCAGTACAAATCTGTCATGTCCTCTCTGTCAGCAGTACAGAGAAGAGATTTTTAGGAGGAGTAGGAAAAGTTTTTGTTTCGGTTGTCTTTTTTTGTTTCTTTTTTTTAAACAACAGGAAAACCTTCAGTAGTGCTATTGTTGCAAAAATCCAATATCATTTTGAACAGCTCAGTAGGTGCAGCAAGTTACATGTTATCCCATCCTCCTGTGGTGCACTGCAAGCATCTGCATTGCATTAAAAACTGGTTATAAGCAAGTTCTATTCAGGTATTGTTCTATATTTGTTCATTTTATAGTCTGACCTTAAAGTTGCGGTCATTGTTTTCTTTGGTAGCTGGTAACCCAATTGAAAAGGAGAAAAGCAGCATGTTTTTAAATCTGGAACCAGTGATATTTTCTGTGTTAAATGACATAATCAGTTTAATCGATTAACAAAACCATTTCGAATTGATGAACCGATTCATTGTTTCAGCTCTGAAATGAAAACTGCAATAATTTAACATTTAACATTAACATGCTGTAGCCTGCTGCCAGTGTGATTAGGACTTCTAAATGTGCTGCAATACCACTTTCCTGTTGGAAATTCCTCCAGCTGCTTCAATGCCACTCACGCAGAATACTGCGTAACTTCAGAAATGTAAAACAAAGAGAGCTGTTTTGTGCTGGTGTTGGTAATGGTGGGTTAGTGTGGAAGAAGCTAAGAGAGAGCAACAAGGTGGGTGGAATAGAATTTGGATGACAGTGGTGAAAAGCGCGCATAGGGGGTCTCACGACATCCACCCACTCTGCATGGCAAGCTGACAACACATTTAGGGGCTGGACACAAAGCTCCTCCGCGGCTGCATACACACTCGCACATTAACTAACACACAAACATGGTCGCATGCACACACGGAGGACCACGAAACTGAGGAAGAATGAATTACTGGTTGTTGTTAGACAGAACAAGACATTAAGGAGAAGGCGAACATCTCTGCAGGCTGGTGCACCAGAGTCAGGGACCTCCTGACCTGTGTGACATCTCTTACTTGTTTCACTGAGTTACACGGACATGCAGAATGAATTTATGTGTGCAAATGTGTACACATGTGAGGGGTCTCCACCCCTCAAATCACCACAGCAAGGAGCCAGCCAATCACAATGCTATTTTTATCCTCAAAACAATGGGCTGGTACATTAACAGATTACACTCTCCATTTCCCCCAGGATGTCAGCTTAACATTTCCACTTAAGGGTGAGACAGACAGAGGGGAGAAAAAAACTGCCTGCTGAAGTGAGTAAAATAGGGGCAAACAAAAAATACATCTACAGCTGTAAGAAGACATGTTTGTGCATGATTTTAACAAATCCTCCACAGGCTTCCACAAACACAGTCAAGTGTTAACAGGAGTACTGCTCTGTGGGCCGCACATTATCAGCACTGGACAAAAGCACACCACAAACCAAAAAGTTCTGCATTAACACCTGAGACAAAACGGAATATAAACAAACTAATTACAAAAACACACAAGGTAGCGTGTGACAAGTAGCCCAACACATCATGTATGTGTCATATCTGCACCCGCTGTCTCCCAAAGATGCTCTGTTGTACACAAAGTCACGTGACTGATAAGAGAGAGTAAATATAGTCCTGGCGCCCTGCAAGGAGAATATTAAACACATCTCAGCGTGTTTAATGTGTGCATATTTGCATGGTTGTGCCTGCAAGAGAGAGTCAATACACATTTAGACCTCACCTTCACCTGGGGTCATGCAAAGCACTGGTTTTTAAGGGCCACACGCATACAACACACAGAAGCAAACAGTCTACACCAAGCGGGTGGAAAAAGTGAAGCCAATGCAGAACTGCCTTAAACCTGCATTCTTCTTTAATGGACAGCAGGGGGCGACTCCACTGGTTGCAAAAAGAAGTCCAACTGCATTCGAGTCGAGGACAAAATGACCCTACTTCTCACTCTATTTATTACCTCAGTAAACACTTTCCTAATGTATTTATGATCTCAATCGCTAGTTTAAAGTCTTCTTCAATACCGTGCGAAAGTTCCATTCTGACGAAAATAGACGATAAAGCAGGGGATGCTTTAGGGTGTGGCTACCTTGTAATTGACAAGTTGCTACTGACCCGACAATTAGGATAGAGGCAAATCGTATCCACTGCACTGTTAACTAGAACTTTGACGCTGTCACAGTGTGTTTATAAAGTAAACTATAACATTTTGGTTGCCTTATTCAGCTTTTGGGTGTACTAAAAGACTCTAAGAAGTATTTACATTTATTTTGTTTTTAGCCTGTTTGTAGCATCCCAATAAATAACACACTTAATGTGAATGACAGATGCACCTTACTAACCAAACCTTTCGGTCACTATGGTCACTTCTGGTTCCAAAAAACCAAGATGGCGGCGGCCAAAATAACAAACTCGAGGCTTTAAAACGGCAGTCCACAAACCAATGAGTGATGTCACAGCAGCAACGTGCACATCTTTCTAGACAGTCTATGGTCTACACTCTGTAGCCATCTCCATGATGTATATATATTAATATATATTCCTGTGCAAAATACTTGACACTTCTCATGATGGTTACAAAGCATGTCGCCCTTCAGGGGTGTTATTACATAAGAGGGAGGGGGGGGGGGGAGACAGACCAAGTCCTGCTATTTTTACATAAGCAAACAAATAAGGACAACTCTCTTTACACCATGGACTCACTCAGTCAAATGCAAGCGGCCAGCAGAATCTACAAACACGCAGAGAGTGCAAGACAAGAGACGAGCAGAGTGTAAGCAAATAAAGAATAATGAGCGAGGCTGATTCATCAGCCAACCAATATGCGCATAAGCTATCGCTCAATGAGCTGAGGAGAGGAGGTGAGTCTCGTGGAGAAGAGGCTGATAGCATTAGGGAAAGCTTGTCAAAGAGTTAAGAAAGGGGGAATTTCTGTCACTGCAGGGGATGACAGCTATTTACATTTGTTGCATATATAACCACAACATCAGTCCACTCCTCCACTTCTCTCTGTCATGAGTCCTACCTATTGAGAACGTATCTTGAGGCTACTGACAGGCAGAAACACTGCACACACACTCTTTGCAGAAGCATTTGTACAGTATATACATTTTTTCCTACCCATTAATCCATGTGTGCTAAGTCAAATTCAAAGCACACATTCAATCAAGTGTGGGTGGCAGCGGACATGGCTGGTATCATGCGACCAACATACTGATGTACAGACCCAGCTGCCAACAAATCTTTGTGACACAAGGCCAATCCGACACACTATGAATCACAGTCGAACAGGCACCAAAACTGGGCTATGAGGGACTCGAGCCCAGAGTCCTATTTCCATGCAGTGGCTCACCAGGGCACTGCACAGTGAAGCCTATCTGAGCTTCCAACGTGCACTGTCTGTGTTGATAAATCATTAGCCTACAAACCAAAGTCTCTTTCCATCAACAGTCTACTCAAAGCAAAGCTGACTGCATTTTTAATTAGCGCTAATCAATGAACCAAATGTCAACATGTCCCAGTAACACCAGAGCTACAGTAAATGATAACACTTAAGGCATTTTCTCATGATACATTTTACAGAAAAGTAGCACATACACTACTTCACCTGTTGTCAGGGAAGCATGGATTTATAATTTGCTACCTAAAATATTGAACAATCAAGAAAATTAAACCGCTTCACAACATCTCACAGAGTCTATCACACAACAACAATTAGCTGACTATGTTACAGAGAAGTGCGGAGAATACAATGTTACCATGTTAAATGTCGCTATAATAAAAATGATATAGGAGTAAATGTGAGTAAAAAGTGTAAGACAGAATCAGTATGTATTACCAAAAATAAACATCTTCAATCTTCGTTGTCTCCTTGTAAGCTAAATCTGTCATTTAACAGAGCACATATCCTCAAACAAGAGTCCAAGTTCCCATAAAGCACTATCAGGAGACGTCAACCTGCAGCTCTCACTAAAAGGTGTTTCACAAGACAGCTAAGAGGAAACGTGTTTGCAGAATGTAGAAAAACCGGCTGATCGTTGGCTTCCTCACATAATTCACATGCTCCCACAGCCTTAAACGCGCACACACAAATGCACAAAGGAAGAGTGATTATTATTCTTACCGTACATCGATCGTGATGTTGGAGTCTCTCACTACAGACGTTTATGTTTCCTTAATGCGGCGTCAGTCGCTCAAACAGGACACACTGCTGTGCCGAGAGGCACTGAGAACGCACACAAACACACACACACTCTGGGATAAATGCCTGCACGTGTGCTTGGAGCTAAAATGCGCACCGTGATTGGTGCAGAGCCGAATTTGATGCAATGAATTACACACACTCTCCCTGCCGCGCAGACACACACACAAGCAGGCTTGTACACACGCGCACAAAAGGGGGCTGAGAGGCAACGTCAGAAGTGTGCCGTGATGACCTTGGATTTTCCTGTTTGTCTTCTGCAACAGTGCTCCTTCTCAATGGGGGTAGTGCAGTTTTCACATGCAGGCGCACATACAAACACATCCACCTCACTTCTCTCAGTTGCACAGAAAGAAACAGAGAAGGGGGGGGGGGTGAGAGAGAGTAAGAGAGAAATGTACACCACAGGGATAGAAAGGGAGAAGACCTCCCACCCACGCAATCTTTTCTCCCTCTCTCCACCCTGCCAGCATCACTCTCTCCATCATTAGTCTTCACAAACCTCTTGCTTTACTTACTTTTAGTTTTTCCTTCCATGCTTATGCAACTTCTACAACATTTCCTTTTAGCCTAATACCAAAATGTCCGTCTTTTCCCCTTTCTTCATTTTGTCAGGGTTGGAAATAAACTTTTTGCTGTAACGTCCACAATGGCTGCCTGGTAGATACCTCAAACATACCAGCCAATCCTTTTTAGGAGTCACTTTAAATGCAAATAAATTACAGTAAAATGTGTAATTATATAACCATGTTTACTGGCATTTGCATTTTTAAAAAGCAGTGGAAACGCTACACTGTGAAATATGATCCTTTTCAATGGCACTGTTTACTCATTCTCTTCCAGGTTTATTTTTCCAAAACCACAGTGCATAAATAAACTACTGTTCAGTAGCTGGCTCACCCCTCTCAGATGGCAGAGCTTCTCACCTGCACATGAATGCAAGTCCTTCAAATCAAATCATGCTTTTATCTACGTTACTACACAGCCTCAACTGTGACAAACGTAAAACCAGATATGATGTTCACATAATTTGCTCTTATGTACAAGTTTGTGGTGAAACCATCAACCTAATGATGCTGCAGTGTCCTTGTAAAAGCATGAACGAGTGCTTGAAAAAAAATGAATGCCTACTCAACCTTTTTAGGTTCACATTTTTTCCATTCTTCCAAACATCAGTTTACAGAGAACACTGCATGCATATCAGAGACTGACTTTCAGCACTTAAAAAAAGAGTTTCTGGAAACATTTAAAATAGAACAAGCTTACACAGAGTGAGAAAGCTAAAAATCCATTACAAAGCTTGGTTTTGCAATTACCAAAAATGTTTAGCTGTCACTTACTGAACAAGGAGAAGAGAGTGGGCTACATCAGCACTGGTTCAATGAATTAAAGAGGTGGCGAATTGGTCTTAGTAGGGGAAATTATAAAAAACAGATTCAGACATAGTTGTTCATCTTTAGGCCCTGTCCTTATACCATATGATACTATCAACCACTGGTATATTTGTGACACTCTACACTGTCACTTTAATTTTTTTTACTTGACTTGAATAATCATTATATATATATATATATATAAATAAAATCATTATAGTTATTTACAATCAAGCTTTGTTCCTTTTTTTCCCCTCACATGCTGTATATTCCCTGTGGATCTATATGCATCTCTTTCTGATGGAAGAACAAACTGTCCTCTTATCCAACAGAGAGCATTTACTAATGTAAGGTTTTATGAATCAGTCAACATTAAAAGGTAGAAAACAATAAATAAAAAAAGAGCCAGAATGAAAATGTATGAAACTTAACTTTAATAAGTCAACACTGTTCAACAGCAACCAGTGCCAAGAAACAACCACAGCCAACATTCCTTTTGATGTTGGCCAACCCAAGAACCCTCCACAAACTATGAAATAAGCTGAATCAATTTTATGGGACAGGAAAAAAACCAAACAGTACATTCCATTTAAGACATGACATATTTTTGTCGAACATCATGGAAATATATGGAGAAAAGCAACTTTTCAGTGAATTAATGCCCGGCATGTACAACTTAGAAACAGAGAAGGAGCCAGAGAGAGAACAGAGGAGATGGTGTTGTCGCTTACCCTTTCCAATGCGATGATCCAGAAGGGTACGACAGTCCAGTGCCAGCCTCTGAGAGGCCGGGACATCAGGCGCAGGCAAGGGCATGGCAGGCAAACAACACACAACAGCCCAAAAACACACACACACACTCAAACACACACTACTCCTTTCACAGACACAGAAAACCTCCTAACCAAACCCAAAAACATTAGACACTAGAAGTCTCTAGAAATCTCAAATTCTTTGGTAAAATTTTTTTTTACCTTTTAAAAAGTAGGATTACAAAACTCAGTTAAACAATTCCTTGGCGGAAAAGCTAAACTCACTCACATGCATCCACAACTGCCCAGCCGCCAAAAACACGTGCACACATACATTAAAGCCTGAACGGAAAAGCCAACTCCAACTTCTGTGCAAAGTTTCACACTCGATCAAACTCACTAATTCGCTAAGAGTCCCTGCTGAACGCCAACTCGTATGTCCCTGTCTTGAGGCTTCTGAGAAATTTCTGTTAGTACATAGACAGATTGACCGTATTAACGAAGAGATTAGCGATTAGTCCTTCAATAGCAGCTCTGCTCTCGGTGTGCGCCTCTCTCATTAATAAACATCTCACTGACACAATGGACCTCACTATCCACCACAGAGAGAGGAGGGTGGAGGGAGGCAGGGAGAGAGGGGCAGTGTGGGACAGCCGTTCAGTCTTGAAGTTCAAGGAATGTGGCCATCTGCGGATGCCAACACATGTAAAACGTCTGATGAAGTGATTTCTGTGCAAATTCAAACACACTGCAACAACAGACACAGTACACACATACCTGGAACACTGATGCAAAGTTTCTCTCACATTTTCACAATCAGCAGTGAGGAGTTGAGGATTTGGTTTATATAAAAAGTTTTAATTTCCTCAGCAGTCCACTTCTTCTGCATTGTCCTACATTTAACTTTTGCAGGGCCCCAATTATGTCTTGTGACAGGTGCACAATAGTTTGGTGTTGCCCACCTGTCATGTTGGATGCTAGTCACAAGGCGGCGTTGCTCTTCCAGGTTCACAGTGGCGGGTTGATGGGTGGCACTTCAGCCCCAAACAGAGTCTCCACCGGCGCTTTGAAAATCAGGAAAACCGCTGGATTGTCTTTGGCCTGTAGAAGTCAGTGTTCCCAAATTAGCCGCTCCGCTAACAAATATTGTTGCTATTTGAACATGTTTTAACCTGTAAAAACACGGGGGAAACAGAGGTTAACGTTTCCCTGACTGGTGAAAAGCAAATAGCGTAATGTAACATCTTATTGCATCCGGACAGAAAATCCAATTCATGACAGTTGCCAGTAAATTAATTTAAAGCTAATATTAGCAACGCTAGCAGTCACGGGTTTTCATCTTAACTTTGTCTTCTCATGACAAGAACAGTGTGTCGATACTTTCCTGTAGGTTTAAACAAATAAAGTATGGTTCTCAAATCTAACGGAACTGTTCATATTATTCAAAGATAGCATCTGTCTATGCTAACGTTAGCTAACCACTTGACTTCCTTCACGAGAACCCCCCTAGATGCGCGTATCCTAACACCGTTAATTAGTGTCAACACTCGTTACTCACCATGAAGTGAACAAAATTAAAATTCCTAACATGTATGGCATACGGACAGTTACGGCCAGCCACCTTGACTAAAGCTCCACTATGCCAGGGCACCATACATTAAATGAAACCAGTGTTACTGTTCCTCTAGCTACCAGCTGTTACTGGCTAGCCCACCACTGGACAGTAGTATTAGTCCTGTTTGAACCACTCACCGGATCTGTCCCTACATGTTGGTCACAGGACAAATATCGGAAAGGTAAACAGCATATCATCATACAACTACTTGATTATCAGATGTTTGATGTTTGTCAAATAAATACTCTAATATTACATCATTATGAGTGTGTTATGATTATGTATTTTTGTATGTATGTATAAATGTATAATACCATATGGGAAGTGTTATTATAGCTGAGCTGAATTACAGTGAATATTATTTCTAACAACCATGGTTGTAAAAGTCAACAAAACATTGATTGAATAATGTAAATGTATATGATGTATCACCACATGGTTAGACACTGTGTGCAGGAGTATTTTCATTTCACAAGTAGCTGCATTTGCCCTTTGGGTCAAGGACAACATGCGTTGTCAGTAATCAGTTCGATTCTAAACTGAAGTCAAGCCAGCCTCCACTTCGAAAACGACTGTCAAGCAAGCCCTCGCGCTGTTTTGCGATGCGTGTTTTTTCTAGGCATTAGGGTAACATCGTGTCGCAGTACATTTCAAAATAAAAGTGTGCTCCTGCTGAACATAATGCAATTGATGTGGCAGAAACGATTGAATAAATAAATGAATACTTAAGACACCACAAGTGTCTAAAGAAAATATTACATTCTCACAGAAAGCTTACTACATTCAGCCAAGATTCGAACTCATGTAAAAAGAAAACCTTCTGTTTCCACTAACTCATTTCACTTCAAAGTGACAGCAGACCACCTCAGGAAGACCCTCTATCAATATCAGAGCAATCTGATGTAGGTTTTTAAAGTTACAGCCCTTGAAAGTGTCTAATATTTTCACTATTCGCCAAGATTCAAATTGACGTAAAAAGGAAACTTCCTGTTTCCACTGACTTATTTCACTTTACAGTGACAGCCGACCACCAAAGGGAGACCCTGACCACCAGAGAATAACAGTCAGCCAATATCAAAGCAGTCTCATGTCCATTTTCTAAATGTATACACATATAAACACACAGACACTGCACATTATTTTCCAGATATATATACACATGTATGTGTATAGACAAAATATTAAACATCTTTATAAAATAAAAGTAGGCTATGTGTATATATTACAAAAAAATATGTAATTGTTCAGAATGTGCATATGTGTGTATCTTGGATCATTTCTTTATTTCCATTACTTCCTTGTCCATACAAGCTTTATTGGTGGGATGCGATGTATTACAGGCACACAGAGCAATTCCACTTTGACTTTCTCGCTTTCTTCAGGTCTCTGGTGTCCATAGCAAGGCACTGCTCATGGAACCACCTTTCACACATTTCACATTGGATCTACAAAGGACAAGGTTAAAATTTCAAAGATGATTGTCAGGGTACTCTCACAACATAAGACCTTTTTCAACAAATGAAGAAAACAACATAGTCCCAGTCTCTGTTTACTGTTACAC
>NC_060159.1:14837959-14839692 GCF_021292245.1 Micropterus dolomieu
TCAACCAATTAATCTTAAGGGTCCCAAACATTGCTTCAAAGTCCAAGGCTTTGATACCACCTTTTTCATACTCTTTGACAAGCTGTGATTTCCTAATATAATGAGTTTTATTTTTCCAAAGGAATTGGAAAATAATTGAATTGATTTTTTAACATTATTAGAAGATACATATAGGGAGTGACAAGGGTAAATTACACTGGAAATGCCAATTGTTTTAGATAGCATAACTCTATCAAAGATAGTGAGGTCTCTGGTTAACCAACGACTCAGTGCCTTTTTCATATCGATTAAACGGTCAGAAAAATTTATATCTTCCCTCCTAATAGCATTTTTGGATAAGACTATTCCTAAATATTTTACTTCAGTCTTAACCATTATTGAAGCAATACTGGAATCTTCAGATGAATGAATGGGAAATAGCTCACATTTTTGAATATTAAGAGAAAGTCCTGAAGCTTTAGAGAATATTGAGACCATACTGAGAGCACTATCCACCACGAATCTAGGGGTTATACCAGGATGTAAAGACACAGAGCTATATATGCCATTATATAACAACTTAATAATATTACAAAAGTTGTTTCCAAAACCTAAATGTAACACTTCAAATAGAAAGGCATGTTCGATAGTGTCGAATGCCTTGTAAAAGTCAAGAAATAAAACAAAGGCTTCAGAGTCAATATGGTCTCGATAATCAAGCATGTCTAGTAACAACCTAGTGTGGTTATGTATGTTTCGACCCCTTATGAAGGCTGATTGACACTCATCAATTATAAGTGCCAATAATTTATAATCATTACATAATAAGGTAATTGGTCTCCAATTGTCCAGTAAAAGGTTATCTTTATTAGGCTTGGGAATCAGAGTAATGAGACCATGTTTCATAGTAGGAGAAAGACTTCCGTTTGATATGCAATTTAAGAAGGCATTATGCAGCAGTTCCATGATATCGTTCCAGAAGAAAGTAAAAAATTCTACAGTTATCCCATCTATTCCAGGTGACTTTCCTTTAGACATCTGTTGAACAGTTTATCTAATTCGTCAATTCTTAGTTCTTCTTCCATTAGTTGTTTAAAGTTATCATCCATTTTCTTTTGGAAGCATCGGATTTCTTCTAGTAAAAACCAACAATCTTCCGGAGAAAAATGGGGTTTATAGAGATTACTGTAAAAGGCTTTGATTTTCTCATCTACTTCGTCTTGGTTGTCAATAATAACGTCATTGATGTTAAGTTTCTGAATAAATAAATTTTCTTTTTGGTCTGTCTTTGTTTTTCCAAACTGAAGAAATAGGTGAAGTTTTTTTCCCCCTTCTTCCATTGAACGAATAAATGCCCCCCTGACTTTCTCCATATACAGTGGGTACGGAAAGTATTCAGACCCCTTTAAATTTTTCACTCTTTGTTTCATTGCAGCCATTTTCCAAAAATCAAAAAAGTTCATTTTATTTCTCAGTAATGTATATAATGTCAAGTTGGGATTGAAGGTGTTTTAGTTCCGTCTGTTCTTTACACTTACAACTTTACAACACAGTTTGTTAATGTTACTAATGATGTCTCTTTGTCTTATCTTTTTGAGTTTAGATGATTGCTTACTTGTCCTAATTGCTTTCTGCTTCACTTTAAATTTGAGCCATTCCCATTTGCTCACAAAAGACATATCCAGTTTATTACTTTATCAGTTGAATAGAGCATTTTCAAGTCCTCTAGGCTTTTACCTAATGATGAGAAGAGA
>NC_060159.1:14839742-14840928 GCF_021292245.1 Micropterus dolomieu
CCTTGTAAAAGTCAAGAAATAAAACAAAGGCTTCAGAGTCAATATGGTCTCGATAATCAAGCATGTCAAGTAACAACCTAGTGTGGTTATGTATGTTTGGACCCCTTATGAAGGCTGATTGACACTCATCAGTTATATGTGACAATCCCTCATTCAGCCGATTAGCATAAACAAGTGCCAATAGTTTATAATCATTACATAATAAGGTAATTGGTCTCCAATTGTCCAGTAAAAGGTTATCTTTATTAGGCTTGGGTATCAGAGTAATGAGACCATGTTTCATAGTAGGAGAAAGACTTCCATTTGATATGCAATTTACGAAGGCATTGTGCAGCAGTTCCCTGATATCGTTCCAGAAGAAAGTCAAAAATTCTACAGTTATCCCATCTATTCCAGGTGACTTTCCTTTAGACATCTGTTGAACAGCTTTATCTAATTCATCAATTCTTAGTTCTTCTTCCATTAGTTGTTTAAAGTTATCATCCATTTTCTTTTGGAAGCATCGGATTTCTTCTAGTAAAAAACAGCAATCTTCCGGAGAAAAATGGGGTTTATAGAGATTACTGTAAAAGGCTTTGATTTTCTCATCTACTTCGTTTTGGTTGTCGATAATAATGTCATTGATAATAAGTTTCTGAATTTTCTTTTTGGTCTGTCTTTGTTTTTCCAAACTGAAGAAATAGGTGGAGTTTTTTTCCCCTTCTTCCATCCAGCGGGCCCTTGAACGAATAAATGCCCCCCTGGCTTTCTCCATATATATAATGTCAAGTTGGGATTGAAGGTGTTTTAGTTCGGTCTGTTTTTCCACTGATAGATTAACTTTACAACACAGTTTGTTAATGTTACTAATGATGTCTCTTTGTCTTATCTTTTTGAGTTTAGATGATTGCTTACTTGTCCTAATTGCTTTTTGCTTCACTTTAAATTTGAGCCATTCCCATTTGCTCACAAAAGACATATCCAGTTCGTTTACTTCCTTAATCAACTGTTTGACCTCCTTACAAAACTCTGTATCTTCCAATAGGCTATTATTGAATTTCCATATGGGGTTTATATTAGTCTTGTTCCCCCCCATAGAGAGGGTCAATGATATTATACAATGATCTGTTAAGGGCGATGCTGAGATTTCACATCTATCTACTTCATTAACCAAATTGTTTGAAATTAGCCAATAGTCTAGTCTTGA
>NC_060159.1:14840978-14851256 GCF_021292245.1 Micropterus dolomieu
AAGTGCCAATAATTTATAATCATTACATAATAAGGTAATTGGTCTCCAATTGTCCAGTAAAAGGTTATCTTTATTAGGCTTGGGAATCAGAGTAATGAGACCATGTTTCATAGTAGGAGAAAGACTTCCGTTTGATATGCAATTTAAGAAGGCATTGTGCAGCAGTTCCCTGATATCGTTCCAGAAGAAAGTAAAAAATTCTACAGTTATCCCATCTATTCCAGGTGATTTTCCTTTAGACATCTGTTGAACAGCTTTATCTAATTCATCAATTCTTAGTTCTTCTTCCATTAGTTGTTTAAAGTTATCATCCATTTTCTTTTGGAAGCATCGGATTTCTTCTAGTAAAAACCAACAATCTTCCGGAGAAAAATGGGGTTTATAGAGATTACTGTAAAAGGCTTTGATTTTCTCATCTACTTCGTCTTGGTTGTCAATAATAACGTCATTGATAATAAGTTTCTGAATTTTCTTTTTGGTCTGTCTTTGTTTTTCCAAACTGAAGAAATAGGTGGAGTTTTTTTCCCCTTCTTCCATCCAGCGGGCCCTTGAACGAATAAATGCCCCCCTGGCTTTCTCCATATATATAATGTCAAGTTGGGATTGAAGGTGTTTTAGTTCGGTCTGTTTTTCCACTGATAGATTAACTTTACAACACAGTTTGTTAATGTTACTAATGATGTCTCTTTGTCTTATCTTTTTGAATTTAGATGATTGCTTACTTGTCCTAATTGCTTTCCTGAAGGAGAAGGGTCCAGCTGCAGCCCGCAGACAAACGTGACGGAAGTTGAACTTCCATATATGGATTGTCCCAGAAGCCACCGCGCACAAAACGTGATGACGTTTATCTCGACCGTTAAAAAAAGAGGTGTCAAGTACGTTATGTGTTAATATTTACTATACTATACTTATATATTATTAATATAGTATATTTATACTATAATTCCTGCAAATGCTTATTTATAATAGCCTAATGATAATAATAAGGCAATGTTTCAATTCATACCACTGTTGTATATTTTATTTCTTCCAAAGTGATTTTAAGTTTCACAAACCAAGAACATTCTGTAATGTTGCATCACGAGCCAGATGTGTCTCGATTTAGGTTAAAACTTACCATTACTGAGAATTTATTGACAGAATAACAGCGGTACGAACATCATCAGCTGTTGCAGGACTCATCTGCTGTGTTGGCTGCAGTGGTCTGTGTGACTGGGCCTGGGGGAGCTAAACGTAGCTAGCTACCTATTCCTGACAGCCCCCCGAAGTATATTCCTCTTACCCCAACCAGGGTATGTGCCTAAAGTTATTGATTATATGCATGTCGACCGGTTAACCCTACAGCGGCGCATGTCGACGTGCTAGCAGATAGGGTTAACCTCCATTGGATTGCTGTGCAGCCTCCGGTAACGTTACTGCAGCTATAAAACACCCGTCGGCACTATGGTCAGCACTTGCGGAGTTTCTCAACTCCGAAAACGTTTGAACACATTTTCGATTCGCTGCCAATTTTCGTAAAACTGCCGATCTTCGACATCTGCACAGTTGATTTCTCGCCTAAAAACTTCTCAGAAGTGTATTTAAAGTTCTGTTGTTGGCTTCTAAAGAATAAAACGGTTTGCATTAGGATCAGGGTCTATCATGTACGTGAGCCGAGATGAACGTCATCACGTTTTGTGCGCAGTGTCTTTCCTGCCTTAGATCAAATAAAAAAATAAAAAAATAAAGAACAATAATAAAGATTTGCTATAATAATAGAATTACAGTGTTTATAATGATACGCAAATGAAGAACTAAACTAGGTGGAAGTACTGGCCTAACTGAATATTTATCTATCTATCTATCTTTATATTTATCTCATTTGCAACTGCATTTCTTTTCTTTTAGAGCTTCCTGGGATCGTTGCCTCACTCAGATGGCTCAGAGGCCACGAAAATCTCAAAGGACCAGCTGGACCCTCACAAGCTCAATGTGCTCATAGGTATGTCTGGCTGCTGCACACGATCGCTGTTCTTACTCTCAATACATGTCAGCGGGGTCAGACTAAATAAATATTCTTGTGAAAAAATAATTTTATTTAAAATATTGTTATACATTAAGTAATTGTCTACTTTTGTACTTCACAAATTGACTGCTGTGTTGATGTGAAATGACATGTAGACAGAACAGTTGTGAAGCAAGTCTGTATGTTTGTGTTATTTGTTGTACCTGTTTAATAACATTTTATCATATATAGCTCCTTGGCTGAATGCACAGTAGTGTTTATGTAATGTTTTTGATTATGTTGTAATGGAAGAACTGAGCATTTACTGGGACAGGTCCCTTGTGGAAAACCATTTCACCTCAGTGTTTCCCACACATAGGCTTTACTTGGGCGGGCCGCCCAGGTAGATTAACAGCCGCCCAAGCAAATTTGGCGACCCATTTTAATTGCAGTGCTGCACAGCACATATTTACTCCCCTCACTCGGTCGCTCCCTCTCTCTCTACTGCATGCAAACAACCCATCTGTGAATTGAATGGTTGGTATCATGAACACCACTGCACACTTTAAAAAAGTTATTAGCGAGCATGTAAGGAGCCTAGCCAATAAGGATAGCTATGTTAACTTTAGAATGGGCCTACAGCTGTCGAAGATAGCACGCTATTCATAACTGGTAGTCAATAGGTGCATTCGAGATGACTGCGGCTGACTTTTGCCGATTTGATAGGCACCAGACTCGGTGCCTGCCACCGCCTTGCTCCAGCGAGGTAATGTCATGATGATGTGACATCATGGTGACGTTTTGCAGCGCCGGGTGTTGTGACGAACTCTGCCTGCTGAGAATTAGATGCACCACGCGTGTGGTAACGCCATTTATGCTGAGAAAAGAGGTGGACTCAAATCTCGGCAGGTAAATTAGCCTACATCATCTGTTCTGCCAAATTATGCATCCACCTGTATAGGACCTTTTAAGACTCTTAACTGTGCTCATTGATCAACTTCGGTTATCACCACATATTTATTGCTAAATCTCAAGGAATGCTGCTTCTACTAACTGTAGATAATAAAATATCAACAGCTCTAAACTACTCTAAACGTTCATGAAACATTTCAAATCATTTACCCCACAAAGAAAATTATAGCGTTTAAAAACAGTATTTGGAAGTGCATGCAATTCCCGGCAGGCAAGCGAAATTCGGCATATCACCTTTTAAAGTTACCACAATTACGCTGTAATTCTGTGGGAAACACTACACCTGAACCTAAACAGTTAGCATTAGAACAGTTAGACATGACGTCATATTGTGTTTCAGCAACTTTAAACAAAATAAAAAATCTGACAATGGTTGTTCATTAATTAGAGGTAATATTGCTTTGATTATAGATAAAATATTTCCTTTTCCCTTTCACAGATGCTGTGTGATAAAGCAGTTTCCAAATCCCATAGAGTCACTGCAACAAGTCCTACTCAAAGATACCGACCCTCCACTCCAAGGATAAGGATTGTGCCATTTTTCAGTTTCAGTTTGGTTCCACCATTTGTACTGTATGCTTGTGACGGAGTACCTTCACTACAGTTGAGTAAGCGCTTGGACTGCCATACCAACGAGCCTGGCTCTTTGCCGTTGCTGTCAAAGTTGCATGTTTGGTATGCTGTAGACCTGTGTTTGAATCTGGGTAGGGTGACTGCTCTCGCATTTGGCCGCATATGGTGTCAGAAGTAGGATGGCTTGCCGTGAGGTCATCTGAGCCGTGCCCAGAGTCCAAACCACATGAGGGACCTCCATGGGTAACATTAATGATGGGATGTGTATAGTGTACTTCTGTAATACTGATCATATGTCATCATTTTACTGATTTTATTTTTATTTGAAGATATTTTGGTCAAGATGTGATACATGCTGCTGTACCTTTTAATGTACAGGAAGTTATTTTTGTAAGATACACAAAATTTAAGTTTTTTAGTTGTCTGTATGTGTGTGTGTTGTAAAATACTTTTTTTTTTACTGGTTTTTATTATTATGCTAAAAGGACATTTTGCAAGATATTTTTAATTCATTAATAATGCATTATTCTCATACTGAATGGTTTCATAAAGCAGCTTCCCAAGATATTAATAGTGGCTTTTGGAGTATACTAGTAATAAATTACTAATATGCTGAAATGCTAATAAAAATGTTCAGGGAACACATTTAAAATATATTTAAACTGTTCTTCAAGTATAGCACAAAAGGGTATTTTAAGTTAAATTTAGTATAGTTATATTTAAATTACACTAAATGGTCCATTTTAACACAAATAAGTATATTAAAATACATTGCAATTATCTTAAAGTTGACTTTAAGTATTTCTAAAATGACACTTAACATACTTTAAGTTGTTCCAAAATAACACATTTAATATACACTTAGTATAGTACAATTAAAATATAAATTACATCCAAAACAAATGCTACTTAAGTATTTTTCTTTTTCACTTGGGAGGACACAACATCAAACTACAAACTGACTCCTCAACCATCACTCCAACCAGGGTGGTGAGAAACTTGGGTGTTGTGATTGATGACCAGCTGAACTAAGTAAATGTACTTAGTTACTTTGTACTGCTGTGCTTAACAAGAACACCATCATATTTAAAATGTAATTTTAAATATATCTACTTATTTTGCCACAAGTTTTATTGAACAATGAGGTTATCTGTTCTGGTTATGTTGATATTGCACAATTCCATATCAACCAACAGTGAACAGATTTATTTGATCTGTTCATTGATCTATAACTTATTCATATATAATGTACTTCACAAATCCTTAAGTCCCTATTATTGGTTGTAAAAAGCATCCACTGCACAGTAAACAATCTTCATTGATTTGTTTATTTATAGTGTTCTTTTACAGCTTCACTCAAATGAATATAGTAGTAGCAGGCTCAAGCATCACAAATCATGTACATTTAAATAATATAAGAATATAAAGCACCTGTATGTATTAACTTTGTGTTCCTAATAGGAAGTGGCAAAACAGAAGCAAACAAACAGTATGTGACATGGCAATTTTTGAACAAGTGACAGTGTGATAACCCAGAAGCTCTCCCCTGACTGTACATTGCTAATATATTGCCCCATTATCATATAAAGGCAGAGAACTGGAAGGCAGACAGAAACAACAGTAAATAAAAAATAAAGGCATTAAATTTAATATTTATTCAGACCATCAGGCTTTTTCACACTCTTTAAAAATTTTAATTATTGAATTCCCTTCCTTTTGTACTCACTATATTAAAGCCAAAAAATTCAACCTAAGTTGCAGTTGCACATGGCTTCTCTCCTTGGAGTTTTTCATTAAGGTATGGCGGATCATTCTATTTCTAATGACCATTTTACGTGTAATTTCATCTGGCAAATGTGACTAGAGAATGTGCCCATGAAAATGCCAATAAAGTTTCCACAACTCCTGTAAGGCAAAATAAAGGGTCAGACGGTTATAGATGTTGCACTCCATAATCATAGTGTTTTTTTTATAATTCATTAAGTATGAATACAACACCATATTCATTTTCAAAAACTGCCATATTCAGCAATAGAGAAATTATTGTCCATGGTGTCCTTTTGCAATTAAAAATACTCCAACTGCAATTCCCATCAAGCCCAGAGTCAAGCCCACTCCACAGAAAATATCTGGTCCAAGACTGGGTTGATTCAAGTCAAGCTCTGTGGAGGAAGTTGGAAAGCATAAGCATCATTAATATTAGAACAAAAAAATTTTATATTTATTTTTAAGTGGCTTAATAAATTAAAACAATCACCCCAGATCCTGGTTTTAGGCCATTCCAGGGCTGAGTGCTCCACAGTGCAGCTATAAATGTCCCCCTCCCTTGGTGTAAAAGCCAGAGTAGAGAACTGGTGGAAGGTTTGATCGTCATTGGGATGATAGCGACTGAGTGACACCCCTTCTGACACTGGACGACCATTTTTAGTCCAGCTGACTTTGATGTCAGGCGGGTAGAAATGATTCACAAAGCAGGTGAGGCTGTTTTCAACTCCCAGCTGAGCTTCTTCTGCAGGGTAGAGGATGCTCTCTGGGGGGTCTTTAGTGGGTCAGAAGACAATTGAAAAACATCAGCATTTTATCAATCATGTTTACAGAGATAAATGTTGAGGTTAACTTACTTTTTTCTTCTGGTGGAATTTTCGCTATCTCTGCACCGATTACAGTAAAAAATGAACAGAAGTCCTTATTTTCCAGAGCATCTCTAAGTATACTCAAACCCACCAAAATTTGACTTGGATCAGGATTAATAAATCTGGGCACAGTGTAGATAATCTCCTCTTTCGGGAAATCCACATATAAAATCTCCTCACCATCAAACTCAAACTGTACCTCAGCTGTGCCATTCACAAAGCAGCCCACAAAATAGATGATTTCATGAGGAACTGAAAAACAATACAATGGAAATAAAGATTATAATACTGCATGTAAATGGTCCTACCATTACAAAGTGCTACAGCTTCTGTTTATGCTTTCTTTCAGGCAATTGTGTTCTTGATATACAGAAACTGACAACACTCAAGAATACCCCATATTTTTGTGTTCCCACAATATTACCATTAATGTTAGAAACTACATCTAAAGTCTATTAAATTTAAATATCATTCTTACTTTCTGAGAAGGCACAGAAGCTGTTGAGCATCAGGATTATGAGAGCAGAGCACTTCATATCTGAGCTGCAGATCTTCACTGTACTATCAGTCAGAACTGAGGAACATGTTGTATCTTGTCGATAAGGAAACTCACAATCAATCACATGACCAAATCAGGTGCAAAACTTGAGCAAAATAAAAAAGTAACCAGAGAAAAACCGAACTCTTTATAGAGAAGAGAACTTTCCCAGCTTCCGTGTTATGTGAATGCGGATGTTTAATTAGCCGTCTAACCTGTTTTGCAGCTAAGGCTATTATCTGTTCATACAAAAACGGCGGTGGCAGCTCCAGAAACCGCCCACGTCCTCTCTGACACGAAAGCGGATGCAAAAAGTACCGACGACGAGAGTGGGAGAAACCAAATAGCCTTCTTGATATGAGTATCAAGCCAAACTACACAGTTTGTCTGCCAGTGTTCTGTGTGGTGCACGGTGGCCTGTCAGACGTGTGACAGCATGCCAAGGCAGTGTAATTACTTAATAAAACGTGGCTACTATTTTCTGATTGATCACGCTGGATTTCATATGCTGCCTATTTTTTAAGAATTATGGTAACAATGTAAATGAAGCACATGCACACATTATGGTATGATTTGTTTTTTAAGGTTGAGATACAGTCAGACACATAGGCCCTAAGGATTAATTTAGAGATAAGAGAGAGATATATGTCACAGTTGGTTCTGTGACACTTGGGTTTTTTTCCCCCTGTGGTGTTCTGTGGGCGTGTGTGGGTGTGTCTTACACATGGCAGGGAGCTGATCACCTGGCGAGGATACACACCTGTTGCCAATCCTCATCCACGCCTGGCCTTAAAATGTGGGGCTCCCTGAGACTCATTGCCAGATTATTCCTAGCCATCACATTGTTGAGTACTTCAGGCCTGTTTCCTTACTTGAGCATTGAGTTTGTTTCTAGTGTGTTCTCTGCCTGGACCTGGATTAACATTCTTTTGTCTTTCTCCTTTTTCAAGTTACCTGCATCCGGTGTGTTTTTTGTCCTGCTTGGAGGATCTTTAGGAGTGCTGATTGCCACTGCCCAGGAAGGCCTGCCCCTGCTCACATCTCGCCAACTACCACACTGTACAACTAGTTCCTTCTTTGTAAATAAACTCTTTACTTTAACTGGCTTTGAGTGTTCTGTGTCTGCACCCCGGTCCTCAGTCTTATGAAACTTAATACACATATACAGATATAGGCTACTTAATACACTTAATTATTAAAATACAGTGCCAATGTGTGTTATGCTTAACCAATCTATAGAATTGCATGATTCAATACTGTAGAATTAACAATAGGCTGAATAAAAACTGAAAAATATATTTACTGACCAATCATAAAAATGGTGTTGATTTAAATTGAGAAATGTTTGTAGATAGATTATTTTTGTGTGGTTTCATTGTTTGGATAGTATTACTGCAAACAATGACAAATATTTTAACCCAAATCTGTGTTAACACCTCCCTTTACAATTGAACAAGAACAGGTGCTCTGTGAGCTCATTAGGAGTGAGCTTTTTCTGTTTATAGTTTTACTGCAGCAGTCTGAAAGACAAACAGCTACTCAGTAATGCACCAGTAGTGTACTTTTACAAAAAACATTTACAAAAGGAAGTAGGCCTAACATGCTCCAATACTGCACACAAGGCCTACTACTATGTTTATGATGTTCATGGTAAATCCTTTGCAAATGTCTTTTCAATCAAATCATATCAAAGCATTTGTTATACCAGTGGCGGCTCAGATTTGGGAGTTGTGGGCATACTCGATCCAGGGAACGTGGGAACTCCAGGAGGTGGGGCTGCGGTATGCTACACACCTGAGCGCTGCTCCCAGGTCCTGGTTGGCTCGCTCGGTCTGCCCGTTGGTCTGGGGGTGATAACCGGAGGAGAGGCTAGCGGTGGCGCCGAACGCGTGGCAGAAGGGCTTCCAGACTTGCGAGGTGTATTGGGGGCCCCGGTCAGAAACTATGTCCAGGGGGATGCCGTGGAGGCGGAAAACATGGTCTATGAGAAGGCGAGCAGTCTCCAGAGAGGTGGGGAGTTTGTCCATGTCCTTGTCCATGGCGGGCCACCAGAACCGCTGGCGGAGCAAGAAGAGGGTGCGAGCCATCCCTGGGTGGCAGCTGAACTTGGAGGCGTGCGCCCATTGGAGGACCCGGGAGCGGATACTCGAGGGGACGTAGAGGCGGTTAGGGGGACCGGTACCGGGATCCGGGTCGGTGGACTGGGCGCGGCGAACGGCTGATTCCACTTCCCAGACTACGGAGGCAACAAGGCAGGCACGAGGTAGGATGGTGTCGGGGTGGTCAGAGGGGGTGTCTGGGGAGTGAAGGCGGGAGATCGCGTCTGGTTTGGTGTTGCGGGACCCGAGGGTGAAGTTAAACCGGTTGAAAAACAGGGCCCACCGGGCTTGGCGGGAATTCAGTCTTTTGGCGGTCTGGATGTAAGAAAGGTTCTTGTGGTCAGTGAGGACTAGGAAGGGGTGCTCAGCCCCCTCAAGCCTGTGCCTCCACTCTTCCAGAGCCAGTTTGATAGTGAGTAATTCTGCTCCGTCTGTGGGGGAGCGCTGGGATAGACAGGCGCCTACGCCCACGTCTGAGGCGTCCACCTCAACCACGAACTGAAGGGAAGGGTCGGGGTTGGTGAGGATGGGGGCTGAGGTTAACAGGGTCTTGAGGCGGGAGAAGGCTGCAGCGGCCTCTGGAGACCAGATGAACGGGACCGAGGAGGAGGTGAGGTGGGTGAGGGGGGCGGCAACGGTACTGAAGTTGCGGATGAATCGACGGTAGAAGTTCGCGAAGCCGAGAAAGCGCTGTACCTGTTTAACGGAGGTGGGGGTTGGCCAATCTGCAACAGCCTGAATCTTAGATGGGTCAGCACGGAGGTGCCCTCCCTGTTTTTGAAGCATATCTTTTAGAGTGGCATCTATTTTTGCTTCTTTTGTCTCATTGTTACAACTTACCCCAGCATGTGTTACAACCTACCCCAGTATTGGAGTAGTTTGTAACAAGGGAACACAATGCATTTGACATCAACTCATGAGGTCTATGATATTCTTGTAGAGGACTGAATTGGTGATTCTTGTTATAAACCCCAGATGTCAGCAATACAAAGTAATTAGTACAAGTCCTCATGGATGTCAATTGAAGGTACATGAGGTACTTACAGTTGCTGGTCATATAATTAGACTATCATCAAGTTGATTTATTTCAGTAATTCCACTCAAAAAGTGAAACTTGCATATTGTATACATTCATTCCACACAGACTGATATATTTCAAGTGTTTATTCTCAGAAAATTAAAATATTGTGAAAAGGTTCAATATTGAAGACACCTGGTGCCACACTCTAATCAGCTAATTAACTCAAAACACCTGCAAAGGCCTTTAAATGGTCTCTCAGTCTAGTTCTGTAGGCTACACAATCATGGGGAAGACTGCTGACTTGACAGCTGTCCAAAAGACGACCATTGACACCTTGCACAAGGAGGGCAAGACACAAAAGGTCATTGCTAAAGAGGCTGGCTGTTCACAGAGCTCTGTGTCCAAGCACATTAATAGAGAGGCGAAGGGAAGGAAAAGATGTGGTAGAAAAACGTGTA
>NC_060159.1:14851276-14852609 GCF_021292245.1 Micropterus dolomieu
TATATAATGTCAAGTTGGGATTGAAGGTGTTTTAGTTCGGTCTGTTTTTCCACTGATAGATTAACTTTACAACACAGTTTGTTAATGTTACTAATGATGTCTCTTTGTCTTATCTTTTTGAGTTTAGATGATTGCTTACTTGTCCTAATTGCTTTTTGCTTCACTTTAAAGGACTTTTGAATTAGAACAGTACTTTGGCTGCCACTTGAGAAACAGCTGTATTTTTCGGTCTCTATTTTTAAACCTTAGACTGTATTAATGTTTAAACTACAAAATACAATAAACCAAAGTATTTAGATACAAAACAAGAAACCATTTTGATCAACCATATCAAATTCAAATGACAAAAAAACACATGTAAACCTATCATACATCCCAGAGCCCTTTAACTGCTACTAATGCTGCGTTCCAGGCAACTCGGAACTAGGAAATTTCAGACCTCCAACTAGAAACACTACCCTGGAACGCCACCTGAAGTCGGATTTGGTACTTGTGAACTCGGGGGGGAAAAAATATTTTCCCCCACTTCACGAGAAGCAGCTGAATTACGTCACAAAACAATGTCAGCACCCATGGATGCACACATTGTAAATGGTAAACCATAAACTAATAAGCAACAAAAAGTATATTTGCATGTATTTAAATTAAAATAATACATACGGTCATATAGTAAAACCTGTTCTGCATGTACATTGATGTAGAAATATGTTAGGCCTATTAGGAATCTGGCTACAGTAAAGAATCTCATAAAGTCATCTTCTCTGCATAAAAGTTAAAAAATGCCAAAACATTGGGAAGTATAACCTACAACATTGACTGACTTGAGGGTTACCAACTGATGTAGGGGTACACAGAACTAGTAAAGTAGGCTATAGGCTATTTATGTCTGTTGTTGCAGTTAAACTGCACTGCCCTACAAAGCCAAAGCGCAGCAACTACACATTTGGTCAAAATTGAGTTAAGACTTGAAATGGGCTTAATGACATCTGTTCTGTCTTGTGACAATGTCTCCTACTTAAATTTTGCCCCGTTTAAGAGAAACAAGAGTGTCAAAATTGCAGTAACTACAAAATCCAAGCTAATACCAAGGCAAACCGCAGTGATGTTACTGCGCTCTGACTGGCTTTGTTTGACAAGTGAACTGTAATACTGTTTGCCCCGATCGTAACACTCCCTCACACAGAACCAACAAGCCAACCAGCTAATATTATCTTGCCATAGAGAAACACCATAGAACAATCCCGCAGTAAAATCATTGTTGAACTTGCATTAAAACGCAGCAAGGCAAATGACAGCTTTATAATCAGTTAAGATTAGCTAACTAAGTTGGCTA
>NC_060159.1:14852629-14853540 GCF_021292245.1 Micropterus dolomieu
AAAAGGTTCAATATTGAAGACACCTGGTGCCACACTCTAATCAGCTAATTAACTCAAAACACCTGCAAAGGCCTTTAAATGGTCTCTCAGTCTAGTTCTGTAGGCTACACAATCATGGGGAAGACTGCTGACTTGACAGCTGTCCAAAAGACGACCATTGACACCTTGCACAAGGAGGGCAAGACACAAAAGGTCATTGCTAAAGAGGCTGGCTGTTCACAGAGCTCTGTGTCCAAGCACATTAATAGAGAGGCGAAGGGAAGGAAAAGATGTGGTAGAAAAACGTGTACAAGCAATAGGGATAACCGTACCCTGGAGAGGATTGTGAAACTAAACCCATTCAAAAATGTGGGGGATATTCACAAAGAGTGGACTGCAGCTGGAGTCAGTGCTTCAAGAACCACCACGCACAGACATATGCAAGACATGGGTTTCAGCTGTCGCATTCCTTGTGTCAAGACACTCTTGAACAAGACACAGCGTCAGAAGCGTCTCGCCTGGGCTAAAGACAAAAAGGACTGGACTGCTGCTAAGTGGTCCAAAGTTATGTTCTCTGAGGAAAGTAAATTTTGGAAATCAAGGTCCCAGAGTCTGGAGGAAGAGAGGAGAGGCACAGAATCCACGTTGCTTGAAGTCCAGTGTAAAGTTTCCACAGTCAGTGATGGTTTGGGGTGCCATGTCATCTGCTGGTGTTGGTCCACTGTGTTTTCTGAGGTCCAAGATCAACGCAGCCGTCTACCAGGAAGTTTTAGAGCACTTCATGCTTCCTGCTGCTGACCAACTTTATGGAGATGCAGATTTCATTTTCCAACAGGACTTGGCACCTGCACACAGTGCCAAAGCTACCAGTACCTGGTTTAAGGACCATGGTATCCCTGTTCTTAATTGGCCAGCAAACTCGCCTGACCTTA
>NC_060159.1:14853560-14861296 GCF_021292245.1 Micropterus dolomieu
TTTGACAAGTGAACTGTAATACTGTTTGCCCCGATCGTAACACTCCCTCACACAGAACCAACAAGCCAACCAGCTAATATTATCTTGCCATAGAGAAACACCATAGAACAATCCCGCAGTAAAATCATTGTTGAACTTGCATTAAAACGCAGCAAGGCAAATGACAGCTTTATAATCAGTTAAGATTAGCTAACTAAGTTGGCTAGCCAGCCACTTGCAAATCAGACAAACATTTTAGCCTACCTGCTCCCTTGAAGGCATTTACTCTGGCAGCGTGATTTATAATCGCGTTGATGTTTTTTATTTCCATCTCTTTCTTCACATTTCAAGCAGCTATTCCAATTGTTGTGACAGAGGTTAACGTTAAAGTTATAAAAAAAAAAAAGTTAAAGGCATTTTTCTCAGTTTCAGTGTTTGCGTAGTTTGTAGGGCAGTGCAGTCCTTTTAATTAACACCTAAAACACTGCTGAGGCTGCAACTGTGTGTACACTTTGTCACGGTCAGCCGTTTTCGTTCACTTTTGGTGTCATGCACCACCATGCACCTGGAACGCATTGAGGTCGGCGTTTCAACTGGGAAATATCCCAGTTCCGACCGGTCACGAACGCGGCATAAAAGTCTTGTCTGAGCAGACTTATCAACAATTACATGGAAGATACTACGATCACTTATACAATCGTATTGAGAGTCCAGACAGGTCTGCCTAAATAAAAAAGGGAGAACTAAAAATCATTGAATTCACAGCCATTAATGAGAGAAAAGACAGCTGCAAATTCTTTTAAGCCTACAGGTGACTTTCTGTGTTGCTCTGAGAATTTATTCAAGTTGCAGTTTCTTCTTCACAGTAAATGGATGAATGACATTTTTTTAATGTTATAAGTTTAATTAAAATAATTCACTCATTTTAAAATACACCACAACTCTAAAACCTTGTGGATAAACATCAACAGACTAACAGTAAAAAAGAAAAAGAAAAAAGGCATTATACTCCAGTACAATGAGTTAATGTGTTTTTTGACCAGGAGGCATTCATATTTTGTAAATTAATAACAGTACAATTAACAATAACAACAATATTTCATGTGGACCACTTTTCGGCTAAATATTTATGTTTAACTTATCAGCAGCTATGTCATATTTATTGAATTGTAGATCCTTGAGAACGTTTTTTTGTGGAGTGAAATTAAAACTACAGAAAAACAAAGCAAATGTATTCAGATCTTCTAAGGCATACAATTGGAGATGTTCATTAGAATTATAAATAAGACATGATGAACCAATAAAAAAACATTCAATTTAAAACAATAAAAAATCAATGTTATGTGATGAGTTCTATGACAGATGGGTCGCAGAGTGAAAGGTGGGACTCTACAGCATCCGATCACAGTGATCCTGAATATAGGGAGGATCCAAGAGGGTGGTCTGGCAACGTGGATGGAGAGGCAGACACAGTGTAGATTGAGGGGTGTGAGTCCTCGATTTCGTAGATGGAGGTGTAAGAATTGGATGATGAGTCTTGCAGGCTGTGTGTGGATGTATGCCTACTTGTAGGGGCACTGGACGAAAGGCTATAGTATTCATCACCATCACAGGGAGGCTGCAGGCATAAAGTGAGCTGGGACTGGCTGATGAAGGTCTGGCTTGCAGTCATGGCTCCTAGGATCGTTGTGGAGGTGGTTAAAGGATTGTGGACTGTGTTGGGGGGCTGTGGGAGGCCTGGACACCATTTGGGTATGAGTCGTGGGAGTCTCTGTAGTGATGCACAGATGCGTGGGTGTGGAGGAGATGCATCTGGTGGTACCGGCCTCTGGTGAGTTCATACAAATCCTGATTTAGGTTTTCAATCTGGACAGAGAGAGCACACCGTTTAGTTGTAACATTAAAAGACCTATCCTAACATGCATAGGCAATTTATAATCCTGTCTGTGACTCTAAGAAATGGCTTCTTATGCATTAGTGACATCCAGAGGGACACAGACTGAGGTAACTGACGCAAATAGGGAAGAAAACTGGGAACAAGAGAGTGAAGCAAGTTGGAAAGGGGGTCAGAGAAGGACTACGAACTAAGTAGAGCTAGGTTATCATCAAACAGTTTTCTTTTCTTCTTCAGATTGTCAAATCAACACTCCTGACTTTCATCTGGATTGCAGACGTGCAATCCAGACCTGCTGATTAATTAATATTAACTTCAGACAGCACATACCAGCGTCCATCTGGAACCTCTGGCTGCACCTGCTTTCGCTCTTTTTATATTCAAATTAAGGACAGACTGAGATAGGCAGAAAGTGAGTCTACTTGATTTCCGTGTATGTTTGCCCCTGTAAATCTATAACCATGGCTGTTTATTGCATGAGAAGCCAGAATGTATCAATGAATAAAGATCATGAGTTTCTGTTTATCTTGATGGTCTGCACTGAAGATGTCAGAGAATCCGTTTGTAAAGACAAAAACAGGAAATCATATTTTAATGTTGAAATAGCATGAAGATTGAATTTTCTAATTACAAATTCATTTATGAGTCTCTCCACAATACTTTACAAACAGAAGTTGATTTGGATCTCAAAGATCTTCGGGCTCCATTTTATTTGGTCCAATCAGTTTTAATTTAGTTCAAGGGGCTGTACCTTACCCTGTTGTTGAGTTGACTAATGATCTGTCCGACCTCCTCCGGCTCCAGCAGCAGAGTAACATTAGCCTGAGTGGACTCTGGACAAATGAGGAGGAGAAAACATTAAGTAGCTGACTTAGGGCAGGTTTAGGCCAGCTTTGTTTATTCCGGTTGAACCGAACCCTGGAGCGTTTTCCCCCTTGGTGCAGTTTGTCTAGGACCGCTGTCATGTGAACTCTGGAGCAGTTCATTTTTGGTGTGAACACCAAACCAATCACAGGAAGCGTACTATTGTATGTGTTATTTAAAGTAGTACTTATTTATTATTACTGTGCTATTAAATGTATTATTGTTATTTATAACATTTGATTTTTATGACAATATGTTTTATTACCAAGAAGCTTTTCACTGTTTGCCAATTTGCCTTGGTGTTACATACAAAAACATATTAAGAGGAATTAAAAGAAAGGCAAGTCAAGAACGTAAATATAGAATAGAAAAAGATACATTAAAAATGCCATAACAACAAATATGTATTATATTGTCTATATATCTCGCAACTCTGTGGAATCAGTGAGGCACAAACTAGAAAAAAGCCAAACAAAATGCAGGCAATCCTCCCAGAGGCGCTGTAGAATAGCCACAAAACTAAAAAACTGGTGATGGTTTGGCTTACCGTGGGTGCTGCCTCCTGTACTGGCCCTAGGCCCGGTGCGCTCCATGTTGAAATGGAACATGTGTCCATGGTCTTCAGTTCTCTCCACAACCCTGGTGAAGGGGTGAAGATGAGGAAAGCTGGAGTTAATGTAACAGTAGAGCTTTTTCAGTGAACACGCCAGCAGATTACCCAGGAATGAGAGCTGCAGATTCCCATGTTGGTTTGAACATGAGGAGCCCAGCCTGGAGGGGCGACACCTGAGCTCTCTGAACCAGCACTTTCCCATATCTAGGACTTACTGGATGACTTAGGTATAATTACATTATGAATACAGATGGTTTGGGCAGGAGAATAGGGTGCTCTGGTAATGAAATGCAGTGAAATTTGCAGAGATATGTAATCCAACATACAAGTAGATGGTGCAGGTTTCTGAAGCATGACTTTAGGTGTACAGTTCTAAAACACGTTCTACAGCTGTCATAACTAGGGTAAATAAAATATCTTCTTGTTCTTCTTAAATATATAGACATGATGTGGTCTATAACGTTAGATACCAGTGTCAGGTTGATACTGGGTATCTAAGAAAGACATGTAGTAAAGGGGGACTGTTTGACAACAGGGAAATTACAACATAACAAACACAGAAAAAGATGCATCATTGTATATTGGTGTGGTTATTAAGCAAACCATGGTCAAATTAATTTAAACTGGACACAAATTCCCAGTGCTTTAAAATTTCAGTGTCTGTGGGGGAAAGCACTGAAAAGAAGGAAAAACACTACCATGTGGATACTCATTACACTTTGACACAGCTTTCACAATACCTGGGACCAAGATCTGGGGGTCCAAAGCAGGTGACAGTTGGGATAAGCCGCTGTGAAGGTTTTTGCTCAGCCGCTGACTCTCCCTGGGCGGTGCTGTTCTCTTTTTTTGACGGTGACTGAGGGGTTGAGCTCTGCCTGTGAAGGCCAACAAGGCTGCTGAAGCTGGTCAGCAGGTGATTGCAATGGGAGCGTGTTGCTGGAGGGAGGTGGACGGAGTTGTCAGACTCATCCCCCTGTGTTTCCACAATAGAGGGGAGCCTGGGTTTCTGAAAAACAGCATGCAATGTGCAGCATTAATAACTGTACACTTTCTAATGTGCCTGATTTTTTGGAATTTGGAAATACTGGAATAACAATTACATGTTACTGAAATACTTTGAAATACTGGGATCATGTTAAATTAAAAAACAAAATAGTTACAGCTGATGATATTTTAATCACACTCCCGTTACAAATCTATTAGGCTCTACCCATGGCTGCCTGTGTACTTGTGAATTGGGTGAATTGGGTGTCATTAATTGGCTTGATTAATAGACCAAACAAGCACTGTAAACTGTATTTTAATAATAAAAAAAATAAGGTGTGGCATTCAGCATATAGTGAGACAAGTAGCTAATAAGGTTTCCCAGTAGGAGAGCTACTGACCAAGTTAGCAAACTAACTCCAGCTACTGAGTCCTTGCACAAACTGTTCTACAGTACTCAGTAGTAATTTAGCATGTACCAGAAACATGGCACATTTACCTTTAAAACCCAGACATATGCCCACTAAAAACCAGGAAATGATATACAACAACTGGTGTTGGTCCTGGTCCTGCCTACTATAATATACTTTAAAAACAAGCTTTGGAAATGTATTATCACTTACAAGCAGGGACGTGCACAGACATTGTGGTGGGCAGGGGCTCAAGTGAAAAAAAGGGCATTTCTTTAAACAAGACAAATATATTAACTCAACAACATTTTTACTTTTCTACAAAAAAATCAGTTCACACAGAGACCATGGTCTTCTTTAGTATTCACTAGGTTTATCACAGGAGCAGGCAACAGCAAAGCAAACTATGCCACAATGTGCATGTTTTCTATGCTACTGGTTTCAAGTATATATTTATGGCATAGTTTCATTAATAATTTGTTTATTTTTCACAAGGCAATAAATTGTTTCAATTCTTTTGGTGTTATTGGAATACATAACACTTCACATAAATCTTCACACTAAACTGTGGCATTGGGCTGCAGGAATAATTAAAATAAATGTTATTTAAATACTTTTACTTTTTGTTTCACAAGCAAGATGCCAAATGAGCAAAGATAACCTTCAGCTTCACACAGCCAAGCAACAGAATACTGAATTGCCTGAATACATTAATGTCGGGGATAGGCCGGCTTACACAGCTCTGAATGTTGGACACTGCACTTAACAAACATGTGAAATGTGGAAAAGACCTGACAATGTGTGATTGAGGTGCCAGTTACTTATTTAGAAGTATTGAATCTGTTAGTACTTATTTCGGAACATTGAACTTCGACACGCCAACGGCGTTTGATGAAACCTCTAAAGCTTTTCAATTTACCGTCACAGAGGTCTTTAAATTTAATTCCCAAATTTGAAGTCGATCAGAATAATTATCAAGGAGTAGTTCATACAGAGCATGTAAATGGAAAAAAATGTAATTTTCAATTCAAAGTGACTGGCATCAGGTTGGGTTTAGTGTTTTTACTGTATACAACACACGTTTGTAAGATACTGGATGAAGGTTTGTGGGCTGGTAGGCTCCGATTTCAGCAGTGTTGAGTTTGGAATTAGGGGAAAAAGTTTAAATAGATGACACAGGTTTAAAATTGTGAGAAAAGGAAGCCTACTTTTAATCATGTTTTCTGTGTGAGTTTATATTTAGTACCTCATCCTGGCTGTTCTCACGCAGGTTGTAGGTGAGGTTGTCTTGGATGTGTGAGGCAAACACACTGGCATACTCGGGGTAGAGAACCAGCACATCTTTCAGGTCACGCACACTGATATACTGAATGTGACAGTATGTCAGCGCCTTCACATCAGCATTGGTCTTGATGACCTGGTCTGTTTCAGGAAGGTCAGATCCAATCAGGTTCCCTGCTTCTAAAATCAAAACACTACATTTTCACTTTTTTGCTCCACTTTACACTATACTTTGTGCCAAAAAAAAAAGTCACTTGACCACAAGACAAACCTAATCTTTCCAGCACCATCATATCTTTCAGAACTTCCAGAGACCCAGAGCAAACATAGTAGATGGCTCGCAGCACGTCGTCCTGACAGATGAGGTACTCCCCGGGGACACAGAAGGAGGTTTTTATGTGGAGGGAGATTGAGCGCAGACAACCACGACTGGCCCCCCTAAAAACCTGCAGCTGGATGATGTCCTGATTCCGCTGCATGGCGATGTCAGCCCGCAGCTCAAAAGGGAAGTCATGCAGGAGCTGGGGATGTGTGACAGATGTAATGAGGTGTGACGCTGATTGATAATTAGGGAATGAACTGTGTCGCCACAAGTTACCCTTTTTTGAATGCCATGTATTGTGAAAGATCATTACAGTTACAGCTACATAGGGTTGTCAGTGGAATGCAGAACAGCTTTCAGTGCTCAAATGCCTTCCAAACATTACCCTGAAGTGTCTTTAGGACAGACAGTGCAATGTACAAAGTATTACATGTCAACAACAATGAAAGGGATACCTACCTTGTTGACATCTATACCATTATTGACCGACCATGTAGTCTCGAAGTACTCCATAATGCGTTGTTTTAACTGGTGGGGCAGATGGTGGACACGCATAAAGTCCTTTAGTTCCTTCATGCGTGTGTGGTAGAGAGAATGTCGTGAGTACGTACGCTGGATGATGGCCGAAATGTTACCGAACACCAGGGCGTACATCAGCACTGTCGGGGAGACGGAAACAAATAGTAAGTAAATGTTGATATTACATCTGAATATTTGTATTTCTAGAAAAAAAAATATTCTTTTACATTCTAAATGCTGTTTTTTTTGGCTATTACAATTTGAATGGATTAAATAGCAACAATAGCAAAAATTTACTTTTTAAGGTGTCTTTTATTTTTCACTTCTTTCAAACACTTTTGCTGCTTTAAAATAAAAATATATCGTTACCCAATAATCTACATTTGTCACTGTTAATTTACTTCCTCTGACAAGCAGTCTAAATAAAAAATAAACTCTGCCACCTCAGCTAAAATAATTTGTTTATATTTATATAAAGATGGCAACTAACTTAAAGGCCAGCCTAACCATCCAACCCTGTCAGACGTACCAGTGACAAGCATGGTGCAGATGGAGAAGATCGTTTCAGCATCGGTATTGGCAGAGACATTGCCAAAGCCCACAGTGGTCAGGCTGCTCAGGGCAAAGTAAAGGGCGGTGATGTAGGCATTGTACGCCGTCGGGCCACCCACCGTGCTGTTGGTGTAGGGAGTCTCCATACGTTTGCCCAGCTCACTGAGCCACCCTTGAAGGAGGTAGAGGATGAGACAATAATGTTCAAAGACTATGGTTCATATTATCTTTATGTCTGTGTGGCACAAGTCAGCTCAGAGCTACAGTTAATAGTAAATGGTTTACCTGGTCTAAGAGAGACAAAAGTACATGTGTGTG
>NC_060159.1:14861316-14862083 GCF_021292245.1 Micropterus dolomieu
TTGGCAGAGACATTGCCAAAGCCCACAGTGGTCAGGCTGCTCAGGGCAAAGTAAAGGGCGGTGATGTAGGCATTGTACGCCGTCGGGCCACCCACCGTGCTGTTGGTGTAGGGAGTCTCCATACGTTTGCCCAGCTCACTGAGCCACCCTTGAAGGAGGTAGAGGATGAGACAATAATGTTCAAAGACTATGGTTCATTAGGGCCCGAGCACGACCGTGTGAGGTCCCTATTGAATCTGCTCGGATTATTAGGGCCCGAGCACGACCGTGTGAGGTCCCTATTGAATCTGCTCGGATTATTTTTTTTTTTTTTTTTTTTTTTTTTTTTTTTTTTTTTTTTTTTTTTTTTTCTGCAAAGTAGGCCCAAATGACATGGCCTAAACATACTCGAAAACTCACCAAAATTTGCAAACATGTCAGAACCGGTGAAAAATTTCGTATTCTACAAGTTTCGCACATGGGCGTGGCAAAATGACTCGCTAGCGCCACCTTGAAAATTGGAAATGATTAGCCCCTCGTTCACGTTCAACCTACATGTACGAAATTTTCTGGGGACATGTATCGTATCAAGACGCACAAAAAAGCCTCAAGAACCCATAGCCTAAATTCAACAGGAAGTCGGCCATTTTGAATTTTATGGCCATTTTTGGATGATTTACACACTTCGTACTTTAACGAACTCCTCCTAGGGATTTAGTCGGATCGACGTCAAATTTCTGCTGTGCCTTCTAAAGGCATTGACGATGAAAAGTTGTGCTATTTGCGAG
>NC_060159.1:14862103-14884126 GCF_021292245.1 Micropterus dolomieu
TTATTTTATTGTTTGGGTACATTATTGTTCAGTGTACATGCTCACATCTGAAACAAACTTTACGTGCTTGTTAACTCTCCCACCCCGCAGACATCTACACGTCAATACCGATTTATATTCATAGCGGCAAGTGCTATTTAGCTCCACATAGGGGACACAGGAAGTGACATATAACACCTTCATGCGGCGTCGGAACCGCGTAGGAAATTCACAGCCGCACCGGCAGAGCTCCAGAATATGCAACTCGGCCGGCTCACGCGCGGACGCGCTTACAAGTGCGAGGGCCCGCCCAACGCTGCTTGCAGCTTTAATATTATCTTTATGTCTGTGTGGCACAAGTCAGCTCAGAGCTACAGTTAATAGTAAATGGTTTACCTGGTCTAAGAGAGACAAAAGTACATGTGTGTGACACAAACAAAACATTAGTCATTTTTTATATCAGCTTTTCATCTTGTTTGAGTTGTCATTAGAGTGCCAGAGTATGGTGGCTGTCACGAGTGAGCAGAGCGAGACATCCCAATAGGTGAGCCATGTGTATTTTACACTTGTTAAAGCACTTTGTAACTTGTTTTTGAAAAGTGCTCTACAAATAAGGATTATTATTATTATTATTATTATTATTTATAGCTGATTGGGGACCCAACAAATGTCTACTCACTGTATTGGCAAAGTCAACTCTATTATTCTCTCTTATTTGTTGGATTTTTCACCAATGGGTAACTGAATCAAGTCTGGATAGTCAGCACTGTGCTTTTAATAAAATATTGCATTTATTTCCTGTCAGAAGGCACAATGAAGACAATTAATAAATACTTGCACATGGTAAACATCTGTTTGAACTATTACTTTTAAGGAAATATTAATCCCCCCCTTGCTGAACGAAACACCAAACCTGACATTCATACTTCAACAGCTTTAATAAGACTTACCAATGTGCCAGGTCTTACTGTCCTCCATCTCCTTGTGTCCAATCGTGTACCAGATGCAGGCCATCCAGTGTGCCAGCAGGGCAAACATAGACATTAGCAAGGTCAGCACCATGGCGCTGTACTTAGAGTAGCGATCCACTTTCTGAAGCAGACGAAGGAGACGCAGCAGGCGTACAGTCTTGAGCACGTGGGTGAAGGAGGTCTGAAAAGGAGGGGCAAGTATGGGGGGAATTGAAAAGAAAAAAGAAAGAAGAATAAAGTGAATCCCTTTGCCATGTTATATCTTACAACACACTTTGACTGTATACATACAGATATGTTTTGTTCAAACAAATTTGCTTATCACTATTTTGGAAGTACTCATCACACAGGCAGGCAGGCAGTAGCAGCCTTGTGCAATGTAAGGTACTGTATTCCCAAAGGCAATACATTGGGAAATTGCTGCTTGTGTCAGAAACCGCGGAGGGCAGTGAAAAAAAGAAGATATTGTTGTCCAGTTGTACTCACCATTGGGATGTGGGCGGCATACAGCAGATCAATGGGCAGGGAAGCAGCCAGGTCCACTAAGAACCAGGTGGTGGCGTAGTGTTTGCTAATGGAGCGCGAGTCATACACCACCTTCCCTGACTGGTTGATATAGGTGGTGCGGAAGCTCAGGATAATGTCTGCAAATACAGAGGTTGAAGGTAAGTTCCCTACCCCAGTGAGTGAAAGACATCCAGTTGGTGAAGTTTTTGAATTAAAAGGTATGGCTGAAGAGTGTTGAAAGCAGAGCTAAAATCAGTGAAAAGCAGCTCAGCATAAGCTCTTTCAAGTTAATTTTAAGTACATAATGGCAATAATGGCATGATCCATACTCCATACTGAGCAAGTAGGAGCAACTGGTTTTAGTTGAATAGGTTTTCTTAGACAGGAATAATTACAGAACTTTGGCAAAGAACTTTAGTACTTTAGTAGATAGAATTGGCTTGATGATGGTCCTACCTAGTAGTTAGTGAAAAACTTCTTTCAACACTCACCGATAATAAAGAGAAATTCCACGACAACATCAGTAGCGACAGTGGAGTGTGTTTCTACGGCGGTTTCATCGTATATAGTGAAGCTGATGTTGTAGGGCACGATGACAGCCACGTAGAAAGTGGCTATAAGGATTAACCAGTCCCACAGGACTTTGGACATACTGTAGTGGAGCAGGATGAAGCGGGACTTCTGCACTACTTCCACCTCTGTTATCAAAGGCTTTTCAATTATGCTCTGTAAGAGAACAGGTATAGTAAGTGCAACAATATATTGGTAAAAACATATACACAGTCATCTATGTTTTATATACACACACACAAACACCAATGTTCTTGACTTTCAACCTTACAATTATAAATATACAAAAGCAAACAAAGCACATTAGAGAAGCTGTAGAAATTAATAACTTGACAACCAGATGATCACGAGGTGGAGTGTTGTGAAAATGAATGATGCCGTGGCAGTGCCAGGATTTTGCAGGACCAGATAATATAAATTTCTTTTGCTCTAGTGTACAGATATGGTAATGCTGCTATTTATATATCCTTGACAGCTTCCTATTGACACTGATAAACCTTTTAAATGGCCCTGCATTAACAATACAAAAATGACATAGACAGGACTACGGTCAGTGAGGTTTAAACTTATTACCAACATTGACACCTGATAATTTCATCTTGGCTTGACTTCATCCCTCCAAATGCCATGCAATTTGAAAGTTGTGAGAGGGAAAGGGGAGACAAATGAGCTGGAATCCAATGAGGTGTCCAGTATCCAGTAACATTGTGGCCACTTCATTAACATGCAACAAGAAGTCTGGTTAATGAAGTCTTAACCTGAAAAGGGCTCTGAAGATGCCTAGTTGAGGGTATTGACTATTTGAAAGTAATTCTTGTAGTAACAAAAATAAGAGAAATGCCAGAGAATAACAAAGTAGAGGAATCATGCTCAAATTATTCCCAGTGAAATAAAATTCAAAACTGTATTGATCATGGCTGCTTGACATAGAACAATGGCTTTCATGATGTTTGTAACCACTGTGGAAAATCCAGAAGAAAGACCTTGCTGACTGTCTTCAACAACTGTTGCCACTTTAATGATAGTTCAAGCTATGTCAGCAAAAGATGGACTTTTATTTCATTTGCCTTCCATCACAGAGGTCAGGACACCCATCTGACCACTGGCACTCGAGGCAGTCAGCAAGCACATCCAAATGATTAGAAAAGAAAAGCCCAGCACTGCGTGGACAAATATTTCACTGCATGTCACACAGCCACAGCTGGTCTTTGTACTTCACTAATTCACACTGCAGCCCAGAACTTACTGTCTCAACTACATCTCCCAGCCTGCTTTGGTCTTGAGCAATGAATAAAGTCTGTCCTTTTAGACTATTGCAGAGGTTCCCTAGACTTTTATGTATACCCCAAAATACTACTTAATGTTTTTCCAAGTGATTAACGTTAGCCTATTCTTCATTTCTTCATAGTGGCTAACTGGCCTGAAGAAATGCTGTTGCTATGGTTACCTACAATTAAATATAAAGTTGTCTAAAACTGTTCCAATTGTTTTTGAATATTAGTGATTTTTAATATGTAAATCTGCTATAAACCTGTATTTTTCTCTTTCAACTTATTGTCTTCCCAGATATGATTGTACATTATATCTCTATTGTTTGACACTGTTGTGACCATTAATTTAATATGTAAATGAACAGATAAACTGCTCTTTAATGCTGTAGCTGGCTATGGTAAATCAAAGTGAAACTTTATGTAGGCCTAATGGTGGGTCATTTTAGCAAAGAATCTTTTATATCCTGCTTGATAAATTATTTTATATGTAAAACTCCCACAAGGCAGGTCCCCGGTGGAGTGTCTGTCTGGAGTGGCATTTGCTCTGAGTTCATTAACTAGCAACTTAATCAGCTAACTTATTTCGCAGGCTGTTGCTATAGTTATCTACAATTAAATGTAAAGTCTGCATTTAAAACGTGTTTCTGAATGTATACAAGTTGTTTTTAAAAAAATATATTTTAGGCCTAAATCTGCTATTCTGCTTTACCCCTGTCTATTTCTCTCATCTTCTTTTCTTACCACATATGATTGTACATTTCATCTCTATTGTTTAACACTGTTGTGACTATATTTAATTTGGAAATAAACATAGGCTAAACAACACTTTAATGCTGTAGCTGGTCGAGGTGAATCCAATTGGAACTTTATATACTCTTGGGTCAGATAGACTAAATTAATCTTTAGCAATGCATCATATTTTATAACCTGCTTGATAAACTGACTGTTTTATATGTAAAACTCCCATGTCTGTGTCTGTCTGGAGTGGCGTTTGCTCTGAATTAATTAACAAGCATCTTAATTAGCTAACTTATTTCACAGCATAACTCTGAAAGTACAGTATTATATCCTTTAACTTACCTGAAGCCAAACTGTCCAATGGGCAGCCATTTGTTCCTTTTTCTTTAACGTTACTTTTATAGTAAGTTTAATTTTGTAAAGCTAGATTATTTTTACAACCTAGAAAGAACTGTCCTGAAGTGCAAGTGCTGTTGCTATGGTTATCTACAATTAAATATAAAGTCTGCATTTAAAATGTGGTCAAACTGTCTCTGAATGTATACATCATTTTTTAAAAAACATGTTAGGCCTAAATCTGCTATTCTGCTTTACCCCTGTCTATTTCTCTCATCTTCTTTTCTTCCCAGATATGATTGTACATTTCATCTCATCTCGCAACACTGTTGTGACTATATTTAATTTGGAAATTAAAATATAAACAGCAATTTAATGCTGTAGTTGGTCGAGGTGAATCCAGTTGGAACTTTATATACTCTTGGGTCAGATAGACTAAATAGAAGCAATGCATCATATTTTATAACCTGCTTGATAAACTGACTCCCACATCCCTAGTGGATGTGTCTGACTAGAGTGGCGTTTGCCCTGAGTTAATTAACTAGCAATATAATCAGCTAACCAATATCACAGAATAACTATGAAAGTACAATGTTATTTTGTTTTAACTTACCTGAAGCCAAACTGTCCACCGGGCAGCCATTTGTTCAATTTTCTTTTCTTTTATAGTAAGTTTAATGTAGAGTTATTGTAAAGCTAGATTATTTTTTAGAAAGAACTGGTGCAAGTGCTGTTGCTATGGTTATCTACAATTAAATATAAAGTCTGCATTTAAAACGTGGTCAAACTGTTACTGAATGTAAACAAATAATTTAAAATATATAACTATATGTTAGGCCTAAACTGCTATTCTGCTTTACCTCTGCCTATTTGTGTCTTATCTTTTCTTCCCAGATATGATTGTACATTTCATCTCTATTAGTTTAACACTGTTGTGACTATATTTAATTTGGAAATAAACAACACTTTAATGCTGTAGCTGATTGCTCTGAATTAATTAACAAGCATCTTAATTAGCTAACTTATTTCACAGGATAACTCGGAAAGTACAGTATTATATCCTTTAACTTACCTGAAGCCAAACTGTCCTACGGGCAGCCATTTGTTCCTTTTTCTTTTCTTTTATAGTGTATTTAATGTAGAGTTATTGTAAAGCTATATCATTTTTTACAACCACAACCTAGAAAGAACTGTCCTGAAGTGCAAGTGCTATTGCTATGGTTATCTACAATTAAATATAAAGTCCGCATTTAAAACGTGGTCAGGGTTGGGGAGTAACGGATTAGGCTTCATGTAAGGGCGTTTCCTAATCAAGATACAAAAATAAAGTAACTGTATTCCGTTACAGTACATTTTGTAAAAATGGGGATTACTTTTAATCAGATTACTTTAACCACAAAGTTTCTATTAAACAGAAAAACTGAAAAACTGTAAAAACCACAGCTAGTGAGGGATCTGAGGAATAAAAAGAAACATTAAAATATATATTCCAAATGAAATCTGGCTGAAAATTTTCCTATTTGTACTAGAACCAATAATTCTATATGGTAGTGAAATCTGGGGGCCAAAACTTAATAACGAATTTGACAAATGGGACAAAACAATCATAGAATCTTTCCATACAGAGTTCTGTAAGAGCATATAAGAGAAAGACACCAAATAACCTGTGCAGAGCAGAGCTAGGCCAATACCTTTTCCTACTAAAAATACAGAAAAGATCACTTAAATTTTACAATCACTTAAAATCAGTTAACCCCCAGACATATCATCACAAAGCCCTAACATACCAGGAGCTGAAACCAGAGAAGAGTCCCCTCAGCCAGCTGGTCCTGAGGCTCTCTGCAGTAAGTCCCCAACAGCCTCAGGACAGCAACACCAACTCAAGCAGACCAAAACTAAATTATCAGCAAGCAGAAAGAAAAATATATTGAATACTGGAAAGAAACGACCAAAACACAAAGTAAATCACAATGTTATCTGACCCTAAAAAGAGAATTCACACTGGCAAATTAACTGAGTACAATAAAATGTCCTAAATTAAATTAATTTTTTTAAACACAGACACACATATGCTTTGATTACTTTACGCTTTAATTACTTGTTTACTGAAATGTATGGGGATGATTGTTCTTATGTTGGATATATGATGCTTTGGCAATGTTGTTATTACATTCATGCCAATAAAGCTAATTTGAATTGAATTGAATTGATCTGTGGTGATCGGTGTAGTGGTTGAATGTTGTGGTTACGCCCTCACCCCGTCATGCAGACTTTGTGCTGACTGATGCCAGCTCAGCTCAGTGAGTGAACACACGGCAGCCGGACCCGGGCACAGACCATGGACTGGATATAAAAAGGCACAGACAGAGAGGCCAGTCTGACCACCGGGAACACAGTACGAAGGTGTTTTTCTTGTTTGGCTCTTTTCATCCTGGTAGCTAGTTAGCTGACTTTCAACAGCAACAAGTAAGTTAAAGCCATGTGTCCATCAGGAATCAACTTAAATCACAGAGTTGAGGCAGAACAGCCGGGAGACATCAGAGAGAAAGCCAGATAATATTTTCCATCAAATATGATCCAGTTTCAGCAAAATCAGTGAATAAAGTTGTGCTTTCCTACAGTATTCAGCGGTGCCACTCCCATAAACACTATTTTTCAGCAGCATCATAAAAACAAAGAAATAAACCCACTGACTATTAATTTAATTTAGAAATAAACAGATAACCAACACGTTAATGCTGTGGCTGGTTGATGTGAATTCAACTGGAACTTTGTTGGGTCATTTAATCTTCAGCAAGTCTATTTCTTGGCATATATCTCTTTTGATACAGTCGTTTTTCCATGCTTTCCATGTAGTGATGTACTAGTTGCCAGAAGTCATGGAGAAATGTGTTTTTATAGCACCTCAAGTATCAGTTTATGAAATTAGTCCTAGTAGTATGTAGCAGAAGGGAGTTACAAAACACAATTTCACTCTATAACTTGTTATTTTGTGACAATAAACCTACCTACCTATCCACCTACCTAGTTGTCCTGAACTCAAATGTGTGAGTTGTTGTCAGGATTGATACTTTTTAAGCACCCCAAAATCAAAGAATAAAATATTTTATATTTATTTCTAACAACTTTTAAGAGACACATGTAACATGTTTGATACCCTCTGTGAATATAATCCAGTTAATCTTATTCCCACACATTCTATATGGTGGCTTTTCATAAGAAAGTCTGACACAATTTGATCAATATTGTATGCGGTGCTTTTAAGATTTCATAGCTGCTATTTAAGACTTTCATACTGCAACACTTGTCTTTGGTGTAGTAGTTTAAATGATGTAAGGCCCAAAAACAACCGTGAGTGAGGGTATGGTTGTGCATACTAGTGTATAGTCATTTTTTGTGTGGGAGAATGGTTTAGGACCTAATCAGAGTTACAGACCATTCATACACATACTATTTACCTCCACCACGCCCGGAAGAGAACGAGAGAGGGGAATAGAGAGCAGCAGAGAAACAGAGACAGAGACAGATGTGATTAAAAAGAGGAGTGAAAGAGGAAGGCAGATGATCAAAGAAAGAAAAGGGGAGGAGGAAAGAACGGATGAACATCTGTATACACACAAAAATGCACACAGTACAACTTTGGCAAGCACACATTTCATCAGAAAACATACCTAGTTGCATTTTATTATATCTCTTCAAAATAAATAAACATACAATATAACACAATGAAATAAGACTCATAACATCTCTGAAAGCCTGTAACAGAATAAACCTCAAAATAGTGCCTGTTTTTTAGTAAACATAACTTGTACATAACGTACAAAAAATACTACTCAAAAGTGTACAAAATGCAGCAAACAAATATCAAGTATTGTGCAGTTTCCCTCCACGTTATACCAGCTGTTGACAGTCAGTCATTACAGGGAAATTACTAGTGTTGAGTGCCAGAAGCTACATTAAAATCGTATGTCTCACCAGAATCCAGTGAGCAGTTAATGAGCAGCTAACAGCTCAGTGGCATAGCTCAGTTCATTTTGGTTCAGCAATACGAGCCATTCAGGGATCTCAGATGGCTCACATATGTGGTGGAATGTAAGTATGAAGTTAATACAATTTAATGCACTACTGAAACGGTATAATGCACTGAGTCTCAAAAGCGCTTCCTTTTTGGAACAAATACTAGTAGAATTTCCCCTACTGTAAAAACATTACACTTCCTCTGTAACAGCAGCACGCAGCTCCCAAACTAAAAAAGAAAAAAAAGGTTTTGTTGCTTTGCTCTATTGTTCTGTTGCATGACAGACGTTTTAAAGCATAATCAACAGTGAGAGAACACATTCAGAGCAGGATGCACGTACAGTGCATTCAGCTCTCCCCTTCCACTAACACTCACACACTTCCTCAAACGCACTAAATAGAAAACAAGACTGGACGTTACCACTCACTAAAATCCATTCCATACTTACATAAAAATGTATGTTCAAACCTCCCTCTCTTCATGAAAGCACTGACCAGTAATAAATAGTTACTGGTGAATAATAGGGGCTCTGTATGTGGAGCCTGGATTAATCACAGCAGTAGGGTGTTTTTTTTTGCCAAGCTGAAATAGCTTTAAATTTAAAAGACATAATCAAGTGAATGTTCACCTTTGCATGTCTGTAGTTGCACTTGGTATCAGCAGTATGCTTGTTAATGAAAGTAGATTCAGTAGTATTCAACTCGAGGGTCCATCTCCTCTTCACTGCTACATAAGAATCAGTCAATCATCAATAGTGCCTAACTCAAGTAGGACGTACCCACAAATTTGAACATGTGACATGCAGAATAAAAAGCTAACGAGACGAAATGAAAACATGAAATGTTAGAGCATTCAGTTGGCAGGTGTTTCATAGTCACACACTGCCACCGTCTGACATCTAAAGATATATACCCCTTTGGGACATGTCAGTTACATGACCACATGTCAATCATCTTAAAGATTATTGGGTCCTGCCCAACAGTAGTAGATAGAACAGAAACTATAACAAGTGTTTTCTTTCCCTCTTCTGCCTTCTCACTTTCTCCGCGCACTGCCCGGTCTCTTGACCTGCCAGAGGTGATTGTGGATGGTCAGGGCATCTACGCTGACCGACACAGACTTGGCGGGGATGACGGTGAACTGCTTTCTGTCCGAGCTGTATTTGTAGAGCTTGTCGATCATCTTGCGGGTGATAGCACGCGGCCCTGTGCCTGTGAACTTGATGATCTCCTCGGTGTCGGGTGAGTACGAGTAAATAGCGCGGAACTGGCACCCACCGTCACGGAAGAGGATAATCAAGTGATTCGACTCGCACTTTTCCAGCTCCTGTGGTCAGTAAAAGAGACACAAAACATCTTTTCTGAATATAGCAAAACATGAGCGAAAAATGTAACTGTGAAAGTAATAAGTAAAATAAAAAACAACTTACTTTGCCATGAAAGTAACGCAGAGTTAACTGATGATAACTATGTAGGCATAGCTTCTACATATTCACAGTAAATCCACCATCAATACATTTATTTCAAGTGATCACACTAACCTCCAGAATAGCATTCTTCTGGCCCTCATTAACCCTTCCAGCCAGACAGCAGTGAGCGATGGCATTGATGATGATTGGCTTGTTGGACTTGGAGCTTGGCTCCTTGAAGAGTTTAGGTCCTTTAAGAAACAAAAAAAATGACAAAAAGATTAATAAGATAAATGCATAAAAGTCTGTAAGCTATAGGATATTCAATCATTTTCTGCATTTCTGCTCACCATTGTACTCCACTGAAGTGATGGAAGAGGCTATAGAGCCGTTCTCCCAGTCCCTCTCCATGTTCCTGCTGGACGCCCTGCTCAGCATGGGGAACGACTCCATTGAGCACACAGATCCAGCTCTGGAAGCCACACATATATGTCAGTAAAATGACAATACCGATGCACAAGGTGGAAGAGAGATTATGTCCTCTGCACTTACACGAAACACAGGAAGTCTCACCTCTGTGACTCTGCCCCTCCAGAGATGACGCTGTCTGCCTCGGTCGCCAAAGAGAGTGTCGATCCTCTGTGACTGCAGATCAGGTCAGCTGAAAGCGACAGACAGAAGGATTTAGTCCCAGTCACTTTACTAAACAAAATAACATTGTTGTTTTCTGATCCCCACACACATGTTCTACTGAATTTTCACATGACAAGCAGTGACCCAAATTGATGATTTAATGTTACTCTAAATGCAAAAAGTTTCATTTTCATTCAAACAAGGGACAGAAGCTGCATAATAAGAAAGACAACATTATGATAAATGGATCACAGGTAAGTCAGAACCACTAAGTCAGCTACTCTCAAAAGGCTGATTAATCTTCCAAATATGTAATAAATATCTGATAACCCATGGGTTTGCTGCATAAACAATCTTTATGGGCCATTAATGGTTTATATCACATCATGCAGAGCAGGTTAGAAGGTTCACCTCCCCTGCAGCCTGCTGCTGAGCCCTTCGCTTTGATCAACATCGACACCTTCAGAGAATTACCTGCATAACACACATGTACACACCCAGAGGATGACGACGATTTTACACAAGTGAGCTAAACTGAAAATACACGCGCACAAACATGGCCTATCAGTATGCAGACAAACACACTAGGCATCTTGGCTGACAAACAATACAAATGCAACATGGCGCACAAAAAAAGTACTAAACCACTAAAGGTGTTCTTACATGTGGTGGATCCTTTGGAGAGGCTGTTGGACTCTTCACGGTGCAGTGATTTGGGCCTGCTCTTGCGGGATTTAGTCCGTGGCCGAGGCTTGACCAGACCCTGCTCTTCCATCAATGCCTGCTGCTTCCTATGCAAGTATTCCTGCTTAATAAGCTCTCGTCGTGCCTTCTCCTCCTCCTTACGAACACGATCCTCTTCTGCCTTGCGCCTTCAAAAAGGGGAAGGAGAGTTAGATGCATAATTTATCTTCATGACCAAGATACACCCCTGTTCACCTGTGTACCTGCAGACTTAGACAGGTCATTTTCCTTATAATTAATATGTGAGCGTGTGAAACCAAAACTTACCTGGCCTCGTCACGCTTCAGCTCACTCTCAGCTTCTTGCTGTTGTTTGCGTAGTCTCGACTCTTCAGCTTTGCGTTGCTGTTTGAGAAGGAAGGCAGCGCGACGTTTCGCCATTTCATCCTCTGCTTTTTCCTCATCCTGGAGAATTTAAAAAAAGAGTGATCATCATTGAATTAGTGGTTATGCTTCCCACATGGTACTCTTGATATTCCAAATAACAAGTTACGCACACAAGCACACATAAAAAAATACAGATATCCTAAATTTTACCTTAAAGAAGAAGCCTAGCACATTCTTCTGCTCGCCTTCTGCTGTGCAGTCTGTAACGTCTGCACTGCCATTCTCCAGTGGATCCTTGAGCTCTGATAGGTCAACCTCAATCAATTGACCTTTGACTCTGGTATTCTCATCTCCAACCACAGCCTCTTTCACTGAGTTTGCAACATTGTTCTCCTCTTGTTCTGCAGTCTGTGAAGGAGACATCAATGTACTTGAGAGGACTTGTGGGTCCTGTGACTGGGTGCTGTCCAAAAAGGGCCCTGTTCCCTCTCCAATGCTGCATTTGCTTGGGTCATCATGGACTCTGAAGGTGGTGTTTCTCTGAATGTTTCTCTCTAGCCTAGTGCTCTCAACCATACTCGGTGTCTTCTGGTCTCCAAAAGAGTTTTCACTAGGAGACTGAGTATTAGACTGGACAGAAACCATCTTGCTGTTGTCTTTACTCTGTTTTTGCTTCAAGGCTTTGCTGCGTTGGCTGGAGCTAAGCTTGGGAGGACGGCGAGCAGGGGCAGAGCTGCTGCCACAGATATCCACAAAGTGAACGTCAAAGGATGTGCAATCTGAGGTAAAGGATGTTGATTGTGTTGTGTTTGGGGTTGTGCTAGGGCTTGAGCTAGGGCTTGACTCTACACGTTCTGGAGGTGACACCACACGCTTCATCAGCAGGTCTTGCTGTAAAGAGAGCTGCATCATCTGGTGCTGAATGGAACTTATAGCTTCATTGAGTAGATCTATGGAGTGGGAACACTCATTCAAGTCAGGTTCAGCCGTATTATCCTGGGACACAGTGTTCAACCTGTTATCTCTGTTCATTTGTCTTCCCTCTGTTTGACCTGCCTTTGCCTGGACCATCAGAGCATCAAGACAGGAGTCATCCTTGCAGGACGGGGTCTTCACTTTGCTCCTGTCAGCTAGTTCTGAGGATTCCTGGGAGTGTTTGAGGGGCAGGGGAAGTGTGTCACTCTTCCCTCCACCCTTCTTAACAATGTTCAAGAAAGCAGCTTTCCCTAGCTTCAGTCGCTGCCGTGCTGATAGGGTCTCCATCTTCTTCTTCTGATACTCAATAGCACGTCTTTGCTCTTCTAGCTGCATGTGAAGTTGCAGCAGCTCTGAAGGCACTACCGAAGGACTCACCACCATATTCTTCCCCAACATAGGCTCCTTCCCTATCCAGCTGGAGGTGCAGTCACTCCTCAGTTGCCAGGGAGGGCAGGGTTGCCCCCCCTCAGAGCCATCCGGTGTGGTTTTCTGAGAGCTGCTGGTACTTGAGAATCCATCACGGAGGCCAAGTTTAAGGCGCTTTCTCTCTGCAAAGCTGGTCATCTTGACACTGGTGCTGCCTGACGCGCTGCAGCTGCTCGCCCAGGATATGGTACTGAGGCAAGGGCTTGAGCGTCCACTGCAGTCTTCCTTATCGTCCTGCTCACAGTCTTCCTTATCGTCCCGCTCACTAACCTTCGAGTCTTCTCTCAGTTTGGCAGACTCACCCTCTCCAAATTCACACGCCACTCCCTCCTCTATGTATTTTTCCCTTCCTCTCTTCACCACCTCTTTAGTCAGCTCCATCTGATCCTCCTCCTCCTCATCTTCCTCAAGGTCTGCAATGTCAGAGTCAGATTCTTGCCCTACCTCCAGTGCCATGGAGAAAGGACTGTCGCTGTCTGGCTCTCCTGAAATATGAAGGAAAAAGCCATGGGACTGTTTCTTCCCAGAAGGAGAGATGTCTATAGACCCCTCTGTGGGTGGCCTGAGAGAGCTTGGGACTGATTCTACCATGGGTATGGGCGTAAAGGTATTTCTGTTTAACTCAGCCACAGGGCCTTTTCTCTGTGAGGTGCTTGGGGCATGGGCGGCTGCTTTCCTAGCAGTTGCTAGTACTCTACAGCGACTCTCACCACTTTCCTCCTCCTTGTTCAGGGAAATGCTCTTCTCTTTGGCTGGTTTAGGGATGGCAGGCATCAGACGCTCCAGATAGTAGCTGTCTGCCTGGCAGTCAGGAGTAAATGGACCTATGTCGAGGCGGGGAGAGCAACGACTATTAGAAACTCTTGAAGTGGAGGTTGCACTCTGGATTTCCAGCTCATCCTGCTCCATGTCACTCCCAAGTGGACGTCGAGAAAATGCAGAAGGATGGATTACAGCAACCAGTTCCTCCTCTTCTATTTCCTCCTCTTCATCCTCTATGTGCATGTGATTAAGAAGGCTTTGACCACTGAGTCTATGTTGAGGCAGCTGAGGACCTGACCCCAGCATGTGTTTGGGGGTGATGCTCATTATGTTGGAGGCCAAGCTGTCTTTGCTGATGGAGCGAGCAAGGCTGATACTGTCTGCATCGTCCTCGATGGGACAATGCAGGGCGTAAGGTACTTGCTGGGATAAAGGCCTGGACAGGGACAGAGGGAGGAATACAATTTATGTGAGTGAATTATATATATATATAGAATCATGGAACAACAATTGCCTGTTATTCAATTAAATTCAATTCGATTTTATTTATATAGCGCCGAATCACAACAACAGTTATCTCACAGCGCTTTTCATAAAAGAGCAGGTCTAGACCATACTCTGTGATGTTATTTACAGAAGCCCAACAATTCCCACCAGGAGCAAGCACTAGGCGACAGAGGCAAGGAAAAACTTCCTTTTAAGAGGCAGAAACCTCGAGCAGAACCATGGCTCATGGTGGGCGGCCATCTGCCTCGACCGGTTGGGGGTGAAGGAGAGAGAGAGAGAGAGGGCAAGAGAGAGAGAGAGAGAGAGAGAGGGCAAGAGAGGAACCAAGAGAAAGAGAGAGAGGGATGGAAGGAGAGAGAGGTACAGTACTGTAAATACAGTAATGTTTATGTTATGCGTGTGCCTGCTGATACATTAATAAACACAGTAATTGTGAATGTTGTAATAATACTGCTCACCTTGGCCTCCTTTCCGGCCAGGCCAGTATTGAGCCCTGATGCTGCCCATCTGGACATGTCATAGAGTTGGACCTATTCCTCAGTTCTGTAAGAAAGGAAATATAATCCACATTACCTAAAGGACCTCTCAAACATACAAAATTAATTTTAATAATCTACACCAGAGACATTTTAGAGCCTATAAGGACTTAGTCTACACTCAGGGAATGAACTCTTTGGATAGAATATAAAACTGACTTTGAACGCTAATTATTCCATTAAAGAAAATTAAGATAAGACTATGAAAAATGTTCTTGCATGAGGGCCAATGTTAATTCTGCTCTTTATCTTCCCTCTCCCTTTTCAGTGTTTAAAGACTTTTGTTTGGTTTGGGACTTGAGGCAGCAAAAACTCTGCACTGGAGCTAGAGTAAATTACCTGAAGTGCTCTCCTCAGCCACTTTCTGTTGTCTCTGTCTCAGGGGCAGTAAAGAGTGAGATGGGCTTAATGGTCTTTGTTTTGTGCTGTAAGGGAAAGACAGATGTTTAGGTATTGATGTATTGATACATCTGGTTTGACTTTAGCTTGTGAAATGTTTGCTAAAACAAACAAAAATAATGCTCATAGTGTGTTTCAAAAATAGCCCTGATGTAGTGTGATTTTGGAATTAAAATATTTAGGAAGATGCTTTAATATGTTAGGTGCAGAGCAATTATAATATTACAGTTAAAGTGCTGTTGTAATGTACTGATAAAAAAAAATACTGGTCTTCAAGTTAGCAGTAGTCTTCAGATTTAAATGTACGTCACACTATAGATTGTTTATATTTGTGACTTTTACCATACTAAACTAGTGTATGAGTACTAAAAATGTACATTACAAGCACACAAATGTGCAAATGGACAAATGTCAACAGAAAGGACAAAGCAAAGTTTAGGCATGTGGTGTTTCTCAGAACTAAAAAATAAAAACTGCATTACATTAATCAGTAAACCTGTAACTTGAAAGTGAAACTGTCTCTGTGTGGTGTTACTGGAAAAAACAATTACTGGATAATACCTGAGGTCAGGGCTCGGGGGTATGGTCAAGATGTCGGCAGAGTTTGATGTTGTCAGGAAACTACGTTTGGTGACGTTGGAGATGGGAACATGGGGTCGTGAACTCTTAGGCTGCAGCAGCAATCTCACTGCAAAAATGGTAGAACGAGATTTTAAGAAGGGACCCTATAACATGAGCCATGAGCAGCTCAATAAATTACAAGTGGAGAGTGTGTTATACCATCTCTGATTTCCTGAAGGTCCCTGGGCTGTACAAACTCTGGCTTCACACACTCAAACCACCAGAAGAGCTCAGCAATGAAGACCATCACATTATTCTGCAAGACAATGATCAAGTTTAACGTCAACAGGAAATCATGATAATGTTGTTGGAGCCATTTCAAAAAGTATTTTCATATATGTTATGAATTTTTTTTGCGCTCACCTTTAATACTGGTGGAGAATACAACATGTCCTCAGGCTTCAGATAGAAGCATTTGTTCAGGTATTCATTAGAAAACTCCTTTAGTAGCTGGATGTTGTACACAGTGTCTGCTATGGAAGGAACCTCCTTCAGACAGATATCTGCACAACAATGGGACAACAATGCTTTATTCCACAGGCTGTGAGGTTGCTAAATCAATGACATGACTTTATGCACTACATTGAATTTTAATCTCATATCCACTAGTTGGGCAATTTTAGTACCAGACACTTAAATTTTTTATTCATGTGCGTTTCTGTTGTGTCTATTGATCCCAGGGAAATGCTATTTAATTCTACCTGTACTACTGTTGTATCTCTGGTAAATGACAATAAATCTTATCTTATCTTATCTTAATGGGCAAAACTATCAAGTTATTACTGCATACTATAATAATAAAGTGGTAAATCAAGACTATTTTTAACCATTTAAAAAAAAACTGGGCTTTTTGGGAAATACAGGTGCTGGTCATATAATTAGAATATCATCAAAAAGTTGATTTATTTCAGTAATTCCATTCAAAAAGTGAAACTTGTATAATGTATACATTCATTCCACACAGACTGATATATTTCAAGTGTTCATTCCTTTTAATTTTGATGATATAATTGACTAATGAAAACCCCCAAATCAGTATCTCAGGAAATTAGAATATTGTGAAAAGGTTCAATATTGAAGACACGTGGTGCCACACTCTAATCAGCTAATTAACTATAAAACACCTGCAAAAGCCTTTAAATGGTCTCTCAGTCTAGTTCTGTAGGCTACACAATCATGGGGAAGACCGCTGACTTGACAGCTGTCCAAAAGACGACCATTGACACCTTGAACAAGGAGGGCAAGACACAAAAGGTCATTGCTAAAGAGGCTGGCTGTTCAGAGCTCTGTGTCCAAGCACATTATTAGAGAGGTGAAGGAAAGGAAAAGATGTGGTAGAAAAAAGTGTACAAGCAATAGGGATAACCGCACCCTGGAGAGGATTGTGAAACAACCCATTCAAAAATGTGGGGGAGATTCACAAAGAGTGGACTGCAGCTGGAGTCAGTGCTTCAAGAACCACCACGCACAGACGTATGCAAGACATGGGTTTCAGCTGTCGCATTCCTTGTGTCAAGCCACTCTTGAACAAGACACAGCGTCAGAAGCGTCTCGCCTGCGCTGAAGACAAAAAGCACTGGACTGCTGCTGAGTGGTCCAAAGTTATGTTCTCTGATGAAAGTAAATTTTGCATTTCCTTTGGAAATCAAGGTCCCAGAGTCTGGAGGAAGAGAGGAGAGGCACAGAATCCACGTTGCTTGAAGTCCAGTGTAAAGTTTCCACAGTCAGTGATGGTTTGGGGTGCCATGTCATCTGCTGGTCTACCAGGAAGCAGTCTACCAGGAAGTTTTAGAGCACTTCATGCTTCCTGCTGCTGACCAACTTTATGGAGATGCAGATTTCATTTTCCAACAGGACTTGGCACCTGCACACAGTGCCAAAGCTACCAGTACCTGGTTTAAGGACCATGGTATCCCTGTTCTTAATTGGCCAGCAAACTCGCCTGACCTTAACCCTATAGAAAATCTATGGGGTATTGTGAAGAGGAAGATGCGATACGCAAGACCCAACAATGCAGAAGAGATGAAGGCCACTGTCAGAGCAACCTGGGCTCTCATAACACCTGAGCAGTGCCACAGACTGATCGACTCCATGCCACGCCGCATTGCTGCAGTAATTCAGGCAAAAGGAGCCCCAACTAAGTATTGAGCGCTGTACATGCTCATACTTTTCATGTTCATACTTTTCAGTTGGCCAACATTTCTAAAAATCCTTTTTTTGTATTGGTCTTAAGTAATATTCTAATTTTCAGAGATACTGAATTTGGGATTTTCATTAGTTGTCAGTTTTAATCATCACAATTAGGCAAATATTGAAATATATCAGTCTGTATGCAATGAATGAATATAATATCCAAGTTTCACTTTTTGAATGGAATTACTGAAATAAATCAACTTTTTGATGATATTCTAATTATATGAAAAGCACGTGTATATATAAATATATATATTCGAAGTACTGACACATTGTCTAACTTAATACTACAAATAAATGAAGGACATGCAATCTACATAAGCAGTTGGTCTGCCCGGACCGGTGTTATGCCGAGTTTTGCCTGCCTGCCGAGAATTGCATGCACCTCCAAATAATGCTTTTAAACGCTATAATATTCTTTGTGGGGTTCATCAATGGTGATAAATGATTCGAAGTATATATTTTATGAACGTTTACAGTCTTTTATATTTTAATACACTTAGTAGAAGTGCCATTTCTTGACATTCAGTAAATATATGTATCAAACGCAGTTATCAGCGTTTGATCAATAAGCACAGCAAAGTGTCTGAAAAGGACCTAAATAGGTGGATGCATAATTTGGCAGAAAATTTTTTTTAGGCTACCTGCCGAGATTTGCATCCACCTGTTTTCTCAACATAAATGACCGTTATCACCCGCGAGGTGCATGAAATTCTCGGCAGGCAGGCAGAATCCTATAAAATAAATAAACGAAAACTAAGGACATGTACTCTTTCATTTTAGTTCGTTTTAGTTAGTTTTGCAAACCTACAACACAGTTTTAGTTAGTTATCGCTTTTTTGTAAAGCTCGTTTTTATTTTTATTTCAGTTAATAACAATGTTTTTTCATATCTACTTTTCGTTATTTCGTTCGTCTTCGTTAACGATTATAACCTTGCAAACATGGCGTTAACTCAGTCCACATGTGTCAGGTGATCTGTGACCACACATTCAACAATCTGTAAATAAATGCACAAAACCTTCAAAATATTTTCAGTCATTAATATGCACAGCAACACAGCAAGCTTTTCTTTCAAACTGTTATTTGATAAATGATCTTGAAGTTGGAAATAATTACAAACTGACATTTACTGAAGTTGAGTTGTATTCATTTGTAAAATAGTTTTACATTTATTCAAATTAGTTGGTATTTGTTTGTGGATTGGAACATGCATTTGTGAACACCATAAATTACTCCCAAACAGTCAAACAAATTTGAAAATGTTGTTTTTATTTTTTTCTCTCCATATTTATGTATTAAATTAATTAATATATTTAACTGGGATTCTGATTGGTTTCTTACATGTGTGCATATGCAGGAAAAAGTATGTCTGTGGCAGCAGTGTGATAGGACAAAAGTAAACATTATTACTCCAAGCTGTGTGTCTTTGTATATTTACATCCAAAGTCTTACTAAAACAAACAGATACTTAAATAAATAAGTCAAAAACTCAGATATATAAGCACTGAAGAGGCCTTTCAAGGTTCAAGGGGAGAAATCAATTGCAACCTTAATCCTTATTTCCTAGGTAATTTACTTTGTGAGTAACGTGTACGTCTGTCAAGACCAACTACAATGGTACATTAGTTTTCTTTGGCAAACACATAAAAAAAGACAACACTTTATCAAGAGCTGTTGTCACAAACGACAGCTACAACAGACACAGTATGTGAACTATCATAAAATGTTATAGTATAATGATATTTCAACACCAATACACAACAATGATAGAGAGAACTATCAACTCTGTTGGTTATAAAGGAAATGTATTGCAGCCAGACCAATGCCACTGAAGTGATTTCCCTGAGGAAGGAAAATATATGGCGGTATTTTTTTTACGGTTGAGAAGGAGGAGATGTAGAGTTCAATCCAGTTGAGAACCTGAAAGTTTGACTTACAGTTGAGTTCGATCCGAATGAAGTCTTTGATGCCCAAGTTTTCCAGGAAGACACCAGAGGATGAAGTGGTTTTGAAAAAGAAGGAGATGTCTGCACTCAGCTCTCCGTGGAATGTGGGAAAGTGGAGGTACGACGTCTCCTTGTCAAAAAATGCAGCGTTCCAGACATTTTCTGCAAAGAAATGAGACCATATTAATCAAGGTCTTGAAATTACAATTGTAAATTAGGGGAGTGTTTAAATGTTGCAAATGCCTGGTCAGTATTTTACTGAGTCATGACACACAAGCGTCATTTCAAAACTAGACTTACTGTCTCCATGGCAACGGAGATGCCCCACCCTGTAGGCGCTTTCGGAGCCAGGCCTCTGGACGTCACCCAGCACCAAAGATCTGACAGGGAGGGTCTCCTTATGGGTCAGTAGGCCTGAGTCATTCAACCTGGAAGGTAGGGGAAAGGACAAAGCACAAGAAGGAGAGGAAGAAGCTGAATTGAAAAAGGAAGCCAAAGGCTAGAGGAACAAAAGAAGAGGAGAGCTAAGAAAGAGAAAGCAGAGCATAAGAAGTAGTGTTATCATCATGATCAGGGAGAAAAAAGGGAAATTCATCATCACTATTTCCACCAGCAATAAAACTTACATAAAATAATGTGACAGTGTACTGAGCATTGCAAACATAACCATTAGTATACATTACCTGTCTACGAGTACATTTGATTTAGTATCCTAAGGTATTCTTATAAATAACATTTTTAAATCAACATAATTCACTTGTGTTGTTATCTTGTTTTTGTTGAGATAAGTAAATATACAATACCACTCAGTGCGGTCAGCATCGCAGTTGCAGTGATGTTTGGGGTCCACGCAGTTCTCCTGCAGGCCGCATGCGCACTGCTGGCTGCTGGGTGAAGCCCCACCCCAATAAGTCTGCACCTGTCCTACACCTGGACCCCCTACCCACCAGCTGAGTGGAGGGCCGTCTGCAACACACAAATTTGTGTCACTTGTCAGGGCATTGTACTTCCCCAGCGTTAAGCGTTACTGCAACACGCCTAATCTAAAACTAAAATGTAATGATTATAGATCCCTACCAGACATGTTTTAAAACATATAAAAACACTCTGCTTGGAGTAATCTGTCTACTATGACTTTTCCACAAGAAGTTCAGTTACCATTTAAATTCAAGCACGTCTACCTAATTGTAAAATGCAGAATCGACAAATGTGCAAATATTGTTCATTTGACAAATTCTGTGATTAATAAATGTAAAAAAATAAACCACAATAATGATTATTTAACATTTCTTAACAGGCTTTCTGATCACAATATACACAAATTTATCAGGTACATTTAGGAGACCTATTATGCTTTTCCATTTCTTTTTTATGATTTATCGACAATGTTACAATGTTCATGTTAAACATGGTCAACGCTTCAAATAATGAGGTTAAAATATCTAAAAGAAATCCCTGTGAGCCAAAACCTCAGATTTCCTCCTGTTCTGAACGCTCTGTTTTGAGCTGCTTTTTGTACCAACAGCTCGGTTCCATATAGGGTCATTTGCTCCCTCAGTCTGGGCCTTTCCGAAACTGCTTGCTACTCCTCCCTAACTACTTCCACTCTGTTTGCGCGTTCATGCGGAGGGTGCACCACATTGAGTGCCATCCGAAACAACTGAGGGCGAAGTGGTAGTGGGTTGTTAAACCCTCAAATGCCAAGTAAGCACCGATTCTGGCTTGTTGAAGGTGTGTAACACCCTTTGCTGCACGATGGGGTACCTTTCTTTCGATTTGAGTTCCGTGTGACTTCGCCGGTTAACATGTAGGATTTTTTAATTCTGAATCACCATTCACAGGTAAACAACATTGTGTATAATAAAAAAATACTCTTGTCTGATAGACAATACAAAGGTTGTTTTTATTGAATCGTAAGCCTATTCATCTTATATGAAAATCTTCAGCCAAAACAAAATAGCCTACAGTAAACAACAGAACAATAGAACATGACACAACGGGATACACAGCGGGATCACATAACAAGCAACAAAGGAATTAAAGAAAAATAGTTAAGTCTTTATACAACTGTTTTAAATTCTTCAGACTATATAATTCTTCAATATAATATTTGATTTATATTGAAATGTTGTATTAGTGAATGTAATATTTT
>NC_060159.1:14884226-14953873 GCF_021292245.1 Micropterus dolomieu
CTCGCTTTCTTCAGGTCTCTGGTGTCCATAGCAAGGCACTGCTCATGGAACCACCTTTCACACATTTCACATTGGATCTACAAAGGACAAGGTTAAAATTTCAAAGATGATTGTCAGGGTACTCTCACAACATAAGACCTTTTTCAACAAATGAAGAAAACAACATAGTCCCAGTCTCTGTTTACTGTTACACACACACACACCTCTGCTCATACTAGATTTCCATTTCTACAATAAACAAGTCACAAGAACAAAGACTGTGACAGTGTCATTGGATTGGACAGATTACCAACATCATAAATTGTTCTAACTGGACAAACTGTGGAGGTGGACAGCCAAAAAAGAATCATTCTGATAATTCATTCATTTTAATAGAGGTCTCAAGTTTGAGGATCAGAAAACAATACCTCTTTTATAGGCCTACTAGTAGTCGACTGTGTAGGCCTTATATGGTTTTTACCCCTTTCTGTCTTTCATCTTGATCAGCGGGTTGTTCTTTTGTTCGTTTTTAAGCTTCTGTAGGCATAGCCTACAGGTTCCCTGCTCTTACTACCGTGTTACATTATAGGTCCACTGTTTTTTAATTAAAGGTTATTTCATCTGTTTACCTCCAAGGATGTCAATATATGCGACAATAATATATCAACGTTCCAAACATTGAATTACATTTTGACTGAGACACTTTCATAGGTTTAGAGAAAAGGTACAAGGTTGTTTATTAGTCATTTTACAGCACTAGGCTGCATAACAAAACGAAATTTGTAGTTCATTCATGATACACCTGCCTATATTGAAATATGGTAATATATTAATTAAAATAAATCAATATATAGGCTACAATTAGGCTATTTATATAGGCTACATAAATAGCCTACATACACGTATACATCCATCTTGACTGCGTTTGAGCACCAAGAGTAATTGATGTAAAAACACAGAGTCCACCTCCTCTCATCTTGATGGAGTCTTGCACTGATAGCTTTAATTTGGCCCATAGGCTACCTCTTGCCGTCCACTGCTGTATGTGAATCAAATGTGAGACCACATTTTGAATAAAAAGCGCAGGTTGGCTTCACATCGGCCCCTGTGAAAGGGTACTAAACTAGAGTTGTTAAAAGTTGAAACAGGAAGTTTCTTTTTTACGTCAATTTGAATCTTGGCGAATAGCGAAAATATTACACACTTTCAAGGGCTGTAACTTTAAAAACCTACATCAGATTGCTCTGATATTGACAGAGGATCTCCCTGAGGTGGTCTGCTGTCATTGTGAAGTGAAATGAGTCAGTGGAAACGGGACGTTTTCTTTTTACGAGTTCAAATCTTGGCTGAATGTAGTAAACTTTCTGTGAGACTGTAATATTTTCTTTAGATACTGGTGTCTTAAGCATTTATTTATTTATTCAATCGCTTCTGCCACATCAATTGCATTATGTTCAGCTGAAGCTCACTTTTATTTTGAAATGTGCTGCGACACGATGTTACCCTAATGCCTAGAAAAAACACGCATCGCAAAACAGCGCGAGGGCTTGCTTGACTGTCGTTTTCGAAGTGGAGGCTGGCTTCAGTGATTCACACCTATTTAAAGTCTGCAATTCAATTTTCATTTATTTTATCCCTGAACTGTAACAGATTTATCCATTCAGACCTATAAATTGCTGCCCACATCTCTGATTTGTTCTGCTATGCAAGAATGATTAGTGAAGTAAAAAGGAAGTTCAGTCTGACTATCAGGCTAAGATACATAACAAAACATGATAAAATGAGTACTCTGCAGCCTGGATCTGTGGAAAGGACATCCTGCTTTTGCAAGAGGTCTTTTTTTCTACCAGTTGGTGGCAGCAGTGAGTCGGGGACATTTTTCTAAGATTATAATCATGCCTCAAGACAATTTTATTGCAATCTAAGTATCGAAACCTATTTTCAGGAGAAAATATCATAATTGGTGTACATGTCATATTATCTGACATGTACAACACCATCATCCCGGACATCCTCAGCACCAAACTCATCCAGCTCACTGTGCCAGCCTCCACCTGTCAGCGGATCACAGACTTCCTGACTGACAGGAGTCAGCAAGTGAGGCTGGGAAACATCACATCCAGCACCCGGACTATCAGCACTGGCGCCACCCAGGGGTATGTGCTCTCCTCACTGCTCTTCTCCCTCTACACCAACGACTGCACCTCAGGAGACCCATCTGTCAAACTCCTGAAGTTCGCTGACGACGCTCCAGAACAACCTGGAGCTTAACATGCTCAAAACTGTGGAGATGACCGTGGACTTCAGGAGGAGCCCCCCCACTCTGCCCCCCATCACCATACTCAACAGCCCTGTGTCTGCTGTGGAATCCTTCAGGTTTCTGGGATCCACTACATCCCAGGACCTGAAGTGGGAGCCCAACACTGACACCATTATCAAGAAGGCCCAGCAGAGGATGTTCTTCCTGCGTCAGCTCAGGAAGCTCAACCTGCCTAAGGACCTGCTGATCCAGTTCTACACAGCCATCATCCAGTCTGTTCTCTGCACCTCTATCACGGTCTGGTTTGGATCTGCCACCAAAAAGGACAGGGACAGACTACAACGGACACTACACTTAGGCCTTTAATTCCCAGGGTCTGTTAACCTCACTAAGCCATCAGATCCCTGAGTCTTTTATGTGACAGTATTTTTGTCCTCCTATGCCTTTTGCTGCTGGCATCTCTTCATCTGTTCAGCCCTTATTATGGTTGTTGATTGTGACCTTTTTGAATAACACCACCTTAGTTATTTTGAGCTAATGATGCCTAAGCTAAAGCTCAAAGCAAAAGGGTTTGGGTGGTTGTCAAATCAAGATATACTGCTAGTAGTTATTGTACTTGAGTGCAAGCTGGCTGAAGTATTTAAGGATGCTGGCATTAATAGATTACTAAAGGGGCCAATTGGGGACAGGCCCAGGGGCCCAACAGTCTGGGAGAACCAAGCCAGGGCCTCTGTGTGATTTCAGAATCAGAATCAGCTTCATTGCCAGGTTTACACATACATACATACATACATACATACATACATACATACATACCAATTTGCTTTGGTGACTAAACGTAAACCTATATAACTATAAAACATATTAAAATTGACAATATATACAAAATATAAAAGAATAATAAAAACTATGTTCTGTGTGGAATATGGCAATATGAATGTTATTAACTTTACACCTTCAAAAAGAGCACATTTGGCCTAGTACTACTTGCTATCACCATGCCATATGTGGGCTCTCCCTTTTTGAAGGCTGCCTGGGGCTGATTGGTGGGAGAAGGGGCCTTTTAGGTGTTAGGTCTCATAATCCATTCATGTTTGTTTGTTGATTTGCAAATCTTTTTTATGCAACATATTTAAGATTTTGCCTGGTGGGAAATGAGAAATTGTCAATATCTAAGTGTTTCAGCACTTCGATCCTAACTGACCTGTACACGTCTCCACTTTCAAGAGCTTTGTGAGACTGCCAAAAATAGCTACTATGCATTCATTGTCAACTGTCATTGTCAATATACACAGGATTACACTGCAGGTTTGTGATACACGCTGCCAGACCCAAATAGATGTCTGTGTCCGGCATAAGTGAAATGTTCGGCAGGTATGTAGGCCAGAAGGTCCGTTCTGCTTCTGGTTGGGCTTGACTGCATTTGAGAATCTGCTGATTAGCGGATAGCCAAATAGATTTGCCTTAATGCTAATTAGCTTCTGGGGTTTTTCACTTAGCAGACTCATCCCGCAGGCGGGCACAAGTTCACAGGCACTCCAAATAGTTAGTAAATAAAATTACAGATTGAATCACAAACATTAACTTCAATTGCTCATAATGAACACAAAGACAATGTTGTTTTAAAATGGTCTTCTCATTTACTCTGACAGTGACATGTTAAACATATTCAAAGGTGCTTTATTGTATGCTTGCCAAGTGTCAGAACAATGCTGATGTGGTGGCAATTATAGTAAAACTAATTGCCTTAGACCTGGCATTTATTTTTAGATGTACAGTAATCAGCAAGAAAGGTCTGAACTACAGGGTTACTGTGGGACAGATGGGTACTTATTAGATCAGCCTTAGGGGCTTTGTACGTTGCCCGGACACAATTAGCAAAGCAGGTCTCAAAAACTTTAACCAGCTTACAACCACAGAGACTGCAGGCCTGCTGATGCTATCAGCCTAGTGCTCTTCATCATCAAAATTTAGGTATATTTGTCGGTTTCAACACACCTGTTGTTCATGCTGCTATTTTTCTTTTGTTGGTCTGTGTCTGATTATCCCTGACAATTCTTCTCTTGTTTCTTTACCTTGTTAATATACATTACAATTTGTCCTGATGTGTGATTATGATTGGGTTTAAAACAAAAGTTTACAATTAACAGTTACATTTTTAACTGTAACAGGTCATCATGTGAACTCATTTGGTGAAGAATAACTTGTAAAAACCACAATAGAATGCACCATCAACTCAGGGACACACACTGCTAATAAAATAAAACTATATATACAAAAATGCCACTAGTACAGTACAGATTAGTCCTTGCTGCGCATAAGATTAGCAACCCTTATTTTTATTTTTTATTTTATTATTATTATTTATTTAGGGCGGCACGGTGGTGCGGTGGTTAGCACTGTCGCCTCACAGCAAGAAGGTCGTGGGTTCAAACCCCGGTTCCCCGGCCTTTCTGTGTGGAGTTTGCATGTTTTCCCCGTGTCAGCGTGGGTTCTCTCTGGGTGCTCCGGCTTCCTCCCACCATCCAAAGACATGCAGTCTAGGTTGATTGGTGACCCTAAATTGTCCTTAGGTGTAAGTGTGAGCGTGAGTGGTTGTTCGTCTATGTGTGGCCCTGCAATGGACTGGTGACCTGTCCAGGGTGTACTCCGCCTTGCGCCCGATGTCAGCTGCGACCCTGTACGCAGGATAAGCGGTTGACGATGGATGGATAAAGATAAACTAACAAGAACCGTGCAGGAGAGGTAACAAACCCCAGAGGGCTTATGGTAAAACCTCCCCTCTTAGCAATGCCAATACTCATAGAAAGAAAGAACAAAATAATAATAAAAATAACAGTAGCAACAATAATAAACGTAAACAAAAGGGAACCCAAAACACAGAACACATGCTTGAACTAGCTATGACATATGCCTAATAACTTTTCCATATTAAACTAAAATACTGATTACAGATTACAGGTTTTGATATAGGCCTAGAGGAAAATACAAGTGATGGTCCTCACCGCATCAGAGTTAATTATAACAATGTTATGACATAAATTTGAAAAAATTTGTGTCGTTAGAGGAGTTAGTCCACTTCACTGAACCTAAACATGGGGAACCAGTTAACAGCCTTGATAGCCTTGTCAGTCCAGCCTCGACACATTTTGCTCACAGGGAAGAGGAAGATAAAAAAAAATTAAGTTGTTTTAGAAATTGTATTAGTTTGAGTGTGTATGTATTACAGAGATATAACAGACAGAAAGCCTAGTTTATGAACCTCTTTGTATGGCTGAAACATAGAGACACGTCTGGCAATCCTAACACAGCTTTCTGTTTTCAAGAAGCAGGTAATAGACTTATTTTTAAAGCCTGAATGATTTCCCCATTGGACTGTTTTGAAGCTCATTGAAAACCAGCCACAGAGTATGTTCTTTAATATTCCAAAGCTCACACAGTTGCCTACAATTGTATGAAACGCAATAAAACAAAAAGATATGCAGTTATTTTTCAGCAAGGTAGAAACACCTTAATTTAAATGCTTAGTGAAGGCAGTTTTATTTGGGTCTAGTTGCTGTTGAATCACCTCAGGGTGCTGTTACCAGGTGGGAAGGGATTTGTCTGGTTTTGTAGGCTGTTCGGTAACTATTTACCATTATGTCTCTAATTGCACACACTGACATAACCAAGAGCATGAAGGCAATATAGAGGCAGGAAGCTTTATCTATGGTGACGGTAGAATGGGAGTTGAGTAAATGAAAAAGAAAGAGTGTATCAAAGAGAGAGCATTATGAAAAAGCACTGATCGTAATACTGTTTAATTTAAGTGTCAACCCTGCTTGTAAAAGATCCGGCCGACTTGGCAAAAGGTTGAGCGCACTGCATTTATCTTGGCGTTGTCTTGGTGCCAATGATCTCAGCTTTGCAGGCCAGTGAGAGTGGCTGCTGACTAACTAATCCTCTTTGCAATCCTCACTCCTGAGACTTTGCTTCATGGCAGTTGTTGACTTCATTTCAAAACAGTCCAGCTGGTGACCTACAATCCTGTCAGAACGACTCCGCCACACATCTTGGCTGGACCTTGATCCCCATCTCTTCATCAGTTTTAGACACTTCATCACAGTGGGGACTACTTAATTTTCCCTTTCATGGATTCTGCCTTAATTTTCACATCCACATATAAATCCTGTGCGATGGAAATAGTGGATTATGACGGGCTGGCTAAATATATCCTACAACAAATTCTGGACATGGAGAGCGGATACACAATATGTAAAACAATACAGGTCAGTTTTGGAACTGTACACAACTCTTGTTTGTCAGACCAATGCGTTTCAGGATGACCCAGATGAAGGCCAGAAGCCGAAAGGCGTTGGTCTGACATTAAAGTGTACCGGTATACTACAAGTGTTGCTGGAGTTTTACCTCTTCGGGCTTTTTCTCTTCTTCACGCACCCTAAGCACAGTAAGTGAAGTTGTGCCAGAAATCCTTACTCTGCTTCTACATAACTCTTGTTTTCCGAGAATAGGTGTAGACTATACTGTACTGGGAGCCTAAATTCAAATAGCTAATGTATTAAAATATAATAAATATCTCTTTATTTTCAAATTATGACAGCTGAAAATATTCACCCTATTTTCCGCTGCCATGATGTTAAAAAGGCAGCTTTTCTAATAATAAGTGCTTTATCATATCCAGTATGTGAAGTGAGGATGCACAGTGAGAATGAGACTGGTGGCAGTGGACTGTGAGTGGGTGGGACAGCAGCATTTAGAGCCAGATGGACCTGGAGGAGTTTAACTCTGGGCATTAAACAGCTCAGGTCTAAATCTGGCCACCAGATTATTTGTTTTCCTTCTGGCACACACTGTGTCAACACGTGAAGCCTTCCAGGTGGCTCTTTTCACCATGCAGAATGTGTGCACCATAACGTTAACCACCATAAGTTCTGTCCGCATACAACATCATATTAAAAAGGGTTTGAATATTAAAGATCCTTTTATATGATTTGAAATATATATATATATATATATGAAATGTATGAATATGGATAAGCGGTTATCTTAAATCAGCAATCATCAAAAAGGAAACAAACAGCAATATGTTAAAAGCTTGTATATCTTATATTCCAATGAAATTAAAATTCTGCAATGTACTGTAACATACTGTAATGTATTAAAGTTCAAGGGTTAAAGTTCAAAAAAGGTAATAATAAATAATAAAATGCAAAGTGAACTGAATTTAACTAGGTCTACTTTACACTGAGGATGATACAGAGCCCCTAATTGGACATGGGGAAAAAAATAAAGTAACTCGTGAGCACCAGATACTTTCTGGTATGCACAAGATTTTTTTTGCCCATGTCCCCTTAGGGGCTCTGTAGGATGACACCAGAAATTATGATATTTAGCTCAGTTTGTTGCATGTTCATGTGGCTTTGCTCTTTTTGTTTGTTTTGTTTTTAAAAATGAAGATCTGTTACAAAACTTGTTAAATAAATCCAAACACGCTTTAAGGGACACTGAAGCAATTTATTATTGGACTTCCATAAAGTTGGGGGACTCACCAGAGACATAGTAAATAAAGAATTAACAAAATCGAGGCATCAGAGCTCGGGATATCCTGCCTTTTAGTCGCTAGCTCGAAGCCCTAGAAATCCTGGATCCTACATTTCCCATAATGCAACTTGACCCCCAACTTCTCCACCTAGTATACACCCACATCCTTAAACTCCACACCTCCAGTCTGTGTAAAGTTGTTTTCACAGGCACAGGAGTCTTACCACCCATGGATAGTTTACTGAACTTTATGTATAAAATTGGTGGAGTGCCCCTTTAAGAATTAATGCTCATTATGTTGATAGTGTGAGAAAAGCATGTTGTGGCCTGAAGCAAGTCTGACTCATCACTAACTGCCATGTTTTCATATTTCTTCACAATACCTCTCTTCTCCAGCTTGTTGCCTTCTCCTGATCTCAGACCAACAGATGAGGTCAGCTAAGGTCATCGCCATGGTGACCTTTGCTGAGACACAGGCCTCCCTTATGGAGCTGCGTGAGCCGACCAGCCTGACCGCGACCCTGTCCCCTGGGCTGCGGCGGAAAAAGATACTGTGGCAGAATGCTGTAAAACACATCATTATCCAGCAGGAGCTCAGCGCCCAGGTGACTGATTACCCCACAGTCATCAGTAGATTTGTTGCATGCTGATGGAAGGGCTGTTTGTACCTACTCTTTTTAGGAATGGGTATCAGTACCTGTATGGTATCGACTGAAACAGCTCAGTATCGAGTAGAATTGAACCGTCTCCAATTGAACCAGTACTTCATTCATAATTTTTGTAGTCAGATCGCAGCAAATAATGATTGTTTGTATGGTTTTGCTTGCAGCCAAACACGCAAGCAACACACCAAAAGAAGGAGAAGAGCATGCATTTTTATCCTTATGTGCCTGCACCACAGACTGTATTAAAAAAAGGCCTGCACGCGCCGAGTCCATCTGTGATTTTAATAGCCGCTCACCTTCGGCTGCGGTCTCAGGCATGTTTTCGTTGCCGTTTTAAGTTTATCGGCAGAAGCTTGGCTTTCCGTTGGTTTCATCTTCTGGTATCATTTAACACTTCTCTGTACAGTTTTACTTGCTATTCACATCATTTGTCACTGATCAATCACTGCGTTCCATCACATCAATTAAACGCTTTTGTGGCGCAGCAGCGATCAGCTGACTTTACCCACGGAGCGTCCGGCTGCAGCTGCGGCTACTTCAGGTGTAGTTGGTCTGCTCGGCTGGACGTGCAGCCTCTCTTTTCCTCTGTTTGCTTCTTTAAAGTCTTCAGTGTAGTTAAGTGACTGGTCTAAACAGACTCATTTCTCGTTTTATAATTGTTACTGTCATTTTTGGAGGAGGAGGTTTGCCCAATACTTTTATGTAACAGTTATTTGAAACAAGAAAAAATAAAATAGATAACCTTGCTTGTCCATAACAATAAGAATAATAGGCTACCAATCACTTACTATGGCTTCAACAGGTGGAATTTTATCCAAGGTATCTAATGAAGTACTCTATTGGTATCTGTATCACTTTAAACGGTACGGTAGTAATCTTTACCTATTACTATTGACGGCAACGTTGCCCTGCACGATTGCTCAATCAGCTTAAGGGTACTGGTTTTGGTTATGGTATCATAAAATACAATGGAGGTAGGCCTATAGAATTTCATTTGTGGTGCTTAAAATTTTGACAAAAATATTTTTGACACAAAAATGTATATGCAAAAAAATAATACTTTGAGAACCACAAATTAAATTCTATTCACTTCAGTTGTATTGGCGTGGTTTCCAAAAATTAAGCAGATTAAAGCGAAACTACACATGGGTAGCACTAGGGGTAATGAGAAAATAATGTGTAATTCTGGTGAACCAACCTTTTAAAGGCTCTTAGCATGCACTGCTCATGGATCAGTGAGCAAACGCACAGTTTAGTGATGATTATTAAGAACTGTATTCCACATAAATAACAAGACTGTCTTAGTTGCCACAATTAGTTTGTTTTCCACCATAAAGCCATTTCTAGACCATTAGGTGTGAACTTCAAAGAAAGGTGTCCGATGTCGCAGTGAATACGCCTGATTTTCTGTCTGTGTTTGACAGGTGGGTGTGGAGCCAGCAAGAAAAATCTTTGTGACAGACACCTACATGGAGGAGATCAACAAACAAATCCGCGACAAGGCCTCACGCGGGGTCACGAAACGCCGCTCCTCCACATTCAGAGTGCACCCTTCCCAGTCCTGCGGTTCCACCAGCACATACAACGGTCTGAGGGGCTCTTTGAATGACTACGCCAGCGATGCCGACTTCTTCGTGCACTGGGGCCACACAGTTCGTGGAGTCTACATACCTTCCCTGAGGCACACCTTCAAGTCTGGTGATCTGGAGAAACTCTACCAGGAACACTACTCCCACCAAAGACGCAACTCCCTGGTCGTCACCAATGTAATCGATGCCGTTGCCAAGCTACACGCATTGGTTCTGTACCTGGCACAGGCCCCTGAGGCGGCCACAGACACTCTGCGTGGGTGTCTGACAGGTGTTTTCATGATGTTAGCCATAGCACTGTGCATCATGGTGTTAACCTGCAAAAACTCCATGTCCCCACGGTGGCTTCACTACGCTGGCCTAGCTAGCTGGCTGTCGCAGACAACACAGGTGCTGGGGGGACTGGTGTACGGACTGGAAAAAGACCCATCATGGTATGTTTTGTTCACATTGTTCGCCACATACACGCTACTGCCCTTACCTCTGCTGTGGGCCATGTGCACAGGTTCCCTTACCTCAGTACTGCACCTTCTGATGGAGATAGTGTGCCACTACAATGATGTCGTACATTTGAGAAAGGTGAGAAAATCAACTGACTAAACAGTTTTTTGAGAAATATTAAAATGTCTGACTTTTTTAAAAATTTATCAGTACCAAACCAAAATGTCCATTTAATAATAATTTTCTTGTGATCTCGAGATAATGAACCATAGCTGAATTGAGGGGTCAGCAGGGGCGTTTCTTTATGATAATGTTCGTGTCAATTAGTGTTTACATCAGTTAGTAGAGCGCAGCACTTGCATCCCAAGTATTGCAGGTTTGACTCCTGCTCTTTGCAAAGTTTTTTTTATTGTTCTTTTGTGTGTTTTTTAATCATTCTCTTCAACAAAGCTGTTATCAAGAGATTCAGGGGAATCCAATCACACATTTCCCCACGGCTATTTCAAAGGTTCTGAAATAGCCTCAGGAAATGTGTAGTTAAATGGATTCCCCAGAATGAGAAGCAGATGAATTTCCTCTGCCGAATGATGGGGAAATGAAAAGTCCATAGGTTGATGAATGTGGACCAATCACGGGGATGCGCACACTCCAGCAGGTGATTAGTTGTGAGCATCTGAATCAGTCATTTTCATAGCAACTTTGTCGAAGAGGAATGTGAAATAGATTTTGTTTTTAAATCAGCTCTCTATGAGGAGTGAACTCGCAATCTTAAGATTACAAGTCATGTACTTTTCTCACTGAGCTAATCAATGACATGAAAACTACTTTGAAATTACCATTATGAAACGTTCTTGCCAACCCCTGTGTTCAACTACTGTACTGTACTACTATCTCGAGCTCACGAGAAAATTATCCCGTTATCACGAGAAAATGGTCTCGTTATCATGAGAAAACAACAGTCTTTATCTCGAGATCACGAGATAAATATCCCATTATCATGGGAAAACGGAGTAAAATAAAGATAAGAATCGATGGCCGCTTAGGGCTTCCGTACTTAACACCCAGGGGTGGACAGTAAGTACATTTACTCAAGTACTGCACTTAAGTGCAAATTAGAGGTATTTGTACATTACAAGTATTTTCTTTTAATGGCACTTTCTACTTCTACCCCACTACATCTCAGAGGGAAGTATTGTACTTTTTACTTCACAGCTTTAGTTAATAGTTATTTACAAAGTAAGATTATGACACACAAAACATAGCTCAGCTGTTTATACAGTTTGTAGGCCTACATTAGTTAATTGATAGTTATTTTGATCATTATGTATTTTTTTGTGTAAAAACTTACATGAGTACTTTTACTTTTGGCCATTAATTTTTTTTACTTATTTTTTACTTTTACTTAAGTAACATTTTCAATGCAGTAATTTTACTTGTAACAGAGGAATTTTACAGTGAGGTATTCGTACTTCATCAACCACTGTCTATGCCTACATTGTATATCCATTATTGGCAACAACTTTATTTGTATTTTACCAATTATTACTCCCATCTACAGCCCCACTTACATTGGTTTTTCATGGTTAATATTAATTGTATAAATGCAAACTCTCTCTTGGATCCAGGTGTTTGCCAAAGGCCTGCTGTACCTTGGTATGAACACAGCTGGATTGTTCATCCACTACCTGACAGACCACGCCCAGAGACAGGTTTTCCTGGAGACACGACGTTGCATCGAGGGTCGCCTCAAACTAGAGCAAGAGAACCAGAGACAGGTACAGTGACTGCTGTCATCGTGCTTTAGGTCAGACAGGGACATATTGGATTACGACCACTGTTATCACTTTTCTCTGAACCTTGGTACAATCTTTTCTAATATTTATCAGTTAAAGGACATAAAAAGGCTCCACAATTCTCCTCTGGCTTGTGTGTAAAAAAGCATTAAGCTGGTTACACCACACACTGTCAAATGGAGTTTATGATTTTGCCACACAGGAGCGTCTGGTGCTGTCAATCCTGCCTCGCTTTGTTGCCTTGGAGATGATCGCTGACATGAGCTCTTTAGAAGATGAACTCAATCCTCAGGAGTTTCATAAGATCTATATCCACCAGTACAAAGATGTCAGGTACACACACATGCACACACACATAATGTTGGTATGTTAGTTTTTAAGAGGCTAATATATGAAGATTTTAGGAAGTAAGTTTCTCATGAATGGCTCTTATTTCAATGTTGTAAATGATTTAATATCAAATTACAAACAGTTCACATTCATGTCTTCCATGTGTTTACTGGAACTAAACATTTCATCAGGTTAAATTTATATGCTGTTAGCATACCCCTTCTTTTACAACTCTCTCTCTCCTCTTTGCAGCATCCTTTTTGCAGACATCAAGGGCTTCACTCTGTTGTCCATGAATCTGGCAGCCCAGGATCTGGTTCGAATCCTCAACGAGCTCTTTGGACGCTTTGACCGACTGGCAGACGTGAGAATTACAGCTCTTTTTCTTTTATGATAACATATATTTGACTATTCTATCAACAATTTATTTTCTCTTTTCCATGGTGTCTTGTCTCTTCCTCATTACAGGAGCACCACTGCCTGCGGATAAAGATACTGGGAGACTGTTATTACTGTGTGTCGGGGGTCCCTGAGCCACAGCGCGCCCATGCTCGTCATTGTGTTGAGATGGGCCTGGCTATGATCAACACTATACGGTCAGTCATAGCTCGCTGGAGTTCATGAGGGGTTATCATTCCCCTCAAGAATAATGATTAATTTAATTTCATTACTTTTGCATTTCAAGAGAGGGCATCAAGAATGATAAAAAAAATTTCAAACATATACAACTCTGTGTCTGGGCCAAATCATAATCAGAAAAAATCTGTAGCCAATAAAACTTGTAAAAAACTAGTAGAAAGTTTTCTTTGTCATGTACGTTTATGTGCAGAAAGAAATACACTGTTAGGCTCCTGAATTCTGACTAGAAATGTGAAAGCTCAATGGAAAATATGATTGATAATAATAGCTGTCAACACTAATATGGTCACTTTGCTACCCACCGGCACCAGGTGCATACAGAAGCAACTTAACTTTGACATGGACATGAGGATCGGGATCCACTCTGGCTCTGTCCTGTGCGGGGTGCTAGGCCTGCAAAAATGGCAGTTTGACGTCTGGTCCTGGGATGTGGGCATTGCCAACATGCTGGAGGCTGGGGGCGTACCAGGGTGAGTGACTGACACTAGCTAGTGTGTTACATGAAAGAGGAGCCCTTTGATGTAACAGATGTGATCTCTGCCTGGGTTATGCCATCCATATCCCACTGTTATTCCTCTATCGCTACTGTTCTGTTTTGTTGCAATGTCAAACTTCAAAAATGGTCTAAAATGACATTAAATTGCCTCACAAAGTTGCAGACCCTCAATTAGACAAACATTTGCTTTTTCATTTAATACAATGTTAGAGATTTTGAAAATTGTTGAACATGTACATATCCAAATATTGATCTTCTGCATTAGATGACACTTGACAGACTGCAGGCTTGACTAGTCTTGGGCTTCCTTGTATATATAAAAAGCTAAGCAAATAAGTAATTTCTTATCATTATGTTGGGAGAGCATTTCTTTGTACATCACCAATAATTTTCTCTCTCATCCAGACGCATCCACATCTCAAGGGCAACTCTGGACAGTCTGGAAGGGACCTATAAGATAGAAGATGGTCATGGCCGTGACAGGAACGAGTTTCTGCTCAAACACAACATCGACACTTTCCTCATCTGCCCTCAGGAGGAAAGGAACAAAGTTGACCATAGTCAGACCCCCAAAGTCCAGAAAACCAATCGAACCTGGAACCCAGAGATGCCCTTTGGGATCGCCATTGACACAAACAGTGTAGGTGGAGAGATACCAAAAAAGAGGGAAGGTGTTATCTTTAAAAGTATTCTATTGTTGGCCCTAAGTAGTAAACAATTTCAGTACTAATACTAATGGCACAAGGCAAATCTGAGGTTCTTAAACCCTAAAAGACAAAGTTCAGCTGCACTGAACTAATTCCTCTCACACTATCATATTCTTTTCTTGCAGATCCTGGCCTCCTTTACGAACGGCTCGCTTCCCAACATATGGCAGTCCACCTCCAAAGAGATTAACAAACGCATCAAACATGCCATTGAGGTCCGAAGCAGTGAGCGTATGCACAGGGAGCACATCACTCCACTGACCCTGGTGTTCAAAGACACACACATCGAGGACAAGGTAGAAGTAAATGCTAGATGGAATAAATGCTGGTTCAGACTGGGTTTGATAGGAGGACTTGAGTAAATACAAGTTAACAATGATGACTGTGATCTTCCTTTGATCTCTTTTGGTTGGCCCAGTTCTCACAGATGAGGGATGAAATGTTCAACTCCAACCTGGTCTGCTCTTTCATCATGCTCTTCTTTCTCATGTCTGCTCTGACTGTCATTTCTGCGCCCAGGTAGGAAGACACCCGCATTGCCAAGTCGAAGCTCACAGCACTAGTTAATTACATCTTTGTGAGTTTATCAGATTTAAATTGTTTTTATTTTAAGTTTGAAATTGATATGTTCAAGGTTAGTGATTTTCTTTACCTTAATATTACCTAGTCTGTCATTGACATGTTCCCTGTATATCAACAACAACAAGGTAAAATGAGCTTAGAGAACATGATTTGTCATATTCTCTGTAGTTTAATAGTAGTTTTAAGATATAATACATTTATTAAAAAGTCTTTTTAAAAGTTTGCATTTAAAGATACTGAACAATATTGTTACCGCCTACCACAGAAAATACCGTTTAAAGAAAATAGTTTTCTTTAACTCAAACTAATGAAATATATGAACTAACTAGTGGGGTGTGTTAAGTAAGAGAAACATCAGGCATGTCAGAAGTGTATTGATGAGGGAAAATATAGTGTAATGCATGTTGGCTGGTGCAGTAAACTAAACGAGGGAAGTAGGCTGGTGTTGATGCAGTAGGCCCTCAGAGAGAGCAGTCCTTTTATGTCATCTAGGAAGCCCAACCAATATGGGCAGGTATGTGCCGGCGACCCTCCTAGCTCCTCCTACCAGCATCTGCAAAACAGGCACTAGAGCAAGACAAACAGGCAGGCAGAGTGGGAGGGTTCATCACAATATCAAAGGTAGCTTTTTTTTAGATTTTAAAGCCACTATGTGTAGGATTAATTTTTTTTGTTACTTTGGTGCTATCTGGATGTAGTATCAATAATGACATGTTATTTGGAGTTCATCCCACATCCCCTTAACATCACACTTTTATCAGAGCATATTTCACACACTTCCTCTTGTTTTTTCATTCCACCATGTATTAAAGAGGTGGTATTATGCTTTTTGGCTTTTTCCCTCTCCTTTTTTGAGTTATACATCTTTTTTGTGCATGTAACAGGTTTGCAAAGTGAAAAAGCCCAAAGTCCAGCCCAAAGGGAGTTCCCATCTTTTTGTTTTATTTTTATATTTCCCTGTTGCTTTTATGTTTTATGTAAAGCACTTTGAATTACCTTGTTGTTGAAATGTGTTATACAAATAAACTTGCCTTGCCTTGCCATCTCCCACAGAAAACTCTGCTCTGAACCGCTTGAAAACAGCTCGTTTGTAGTCCAGCCCTTCGCTTCCTTTACTTGTGACGTCACAATGAAAGCGCGTCATAAAGCTTGCCAAGCGGCTAGCGGGGTCAGGCACGCCCTCAAACCAAGCTAGTCTGAGCGGAGGCCCTTTGGCTGGACTCGCCTTTGTTTGGTTTTCCATTGTAGAAATGTTGTACCTGTACCTGCTTCCAGGTACTTTTCTTCCTATCACCTCACCTTCGTCCAGGTTCCAAGCGAGCTGAGGGATTCTAAAATGTAACGTGAAAACACAGCAGACTGCTGATTGGTCAGAGAGAATATTCACTATTCACTGCATCATCATTGCCTGCACCAGACAGAGGCCAGCAACAGAAAGTTGTTTTATATTTTACAGTTTTCGTATGGAATTTCATCACTAAATACACTTCTGAGAAGTTTTGAGGTGAGAAATCAGCTGTGTAGATTTAGAATATTGACAATACGAGAAGTGATGGCGGAACAAAAATGTGCTTGAATATTTTCGGAGTTGAGGAGCTCCGCAAGTGGCTGCGAGGGAAGCCTGTGCCAACCCGCAGGAGGAGCGCGTGAGGCCAGCCAGCCGCCCGCTCACAGAGCCCTCTGCTCCCGCCGTCACACAGACCGCTGCAGCAACAACGGCAGAGGAAAACACAGCTGGAAGGTTTTCATACCGCTTATCTGTCTTTACATTCTGAGGAATGTTGAAACGTTTTAACTTAAAAAAGAGAAAGTTGTGTGGATCGCTGGTGTGTGTGTCGCATTGAACATTACGTTGCGGCAGTTGTGTGTGGCGTCCTATGGTGGCGTCGCTATGACAACAAGCTACGTACTATCTCTCGGTACTATTGGTATTATCTGCAGCAATGGAAAACGGAGCAGGGCCAAGTCGAGTCTATCGATTTGCGCTATGGTAGCATTTTTTGGCAAGGCAGCATAGATCGTCAGAACACCGGCAACAGTTCAACGTTTAGTCCTGATGGTAAGATGTGGAACAATGATGTTGTGGACTTGTGAGTAACTTATATCATCTGCTAGGTTACGGTCGCAGTCTGAAGCGGCTTGGATTTGGATCACACTACCTTGTTTCTTACGACCCGCCCTTCTCTGCTTCTGATTGGTTAGTAGTCCTTAACTGGGAACTGCGCATGTGCAACTCCCAACAAAGATTTTATACAAGTAAGATGTATCACTCTGTAGCTCAAGAGCGGAGCGTCCAACACATAGGGTGAAAAGAGGAGCTGCAGCAATGTGCAGTATGAGAAAAATATGGTGTTTTTTGAAAATTAAACTATGTAAACCTGTTCTGGTACAACCCCTAATTAAGATTTTGAACCTGAAAATAAGCATAATACCACCTCTTTAACATCTTCCCTACTCACTTCCTTCCTCTTCCTCTTAACCTTCTCCCTTGTTCTTCCTCGGCAGGCTGTTCCCAGCCATCCTCCAGTTTTCAGTCTTTCTGCTCGCCTACGTGGTGCTGCTGCTATTGGCCTTGGCTGAAGAGTTCAAGTGGACTCCTGCGGCGCTGCAGCAACTGTGCTGCTGGATCCACGAAAACAACAGTGCCCGCAACGTCTTCACCATCGCAGCCATCGTCATCAACTTTGGCTTGGTCTCTACTGACATGGTGAGAGTCTACACTAAACAGTTATCTACATGAAAATGTTGAATAAAGTAGATTTTCCCTGCCACAACTTTCCTTTTGTACTGCTATACTATTTGTGCCTGCTCTATATCTTTACAACCTAACACTGAACCTTGCAAATTACATGAACGTTAGTAAATTCTTCTCATATCTCTTCCTGTTATTTGCATAATAGATGTATAAATGTATATGCATGAAGGAGAGCAAACTCCCTGCTAACTTATAAAGTGGCCTTCAGATGACAAGCAAACTACACTCTCAGGCACTGATTGGCACTTGAATCCAAAATAACCAAAATATACAAAAAACATCTCAAATCTTTAATATGTCTAAACATGAAATGTGAATTTGTTATATTGTGATTCTCTGTCTTCCTGGCTTTTGTTAGTTGTCAAAGGTTTTATGTATATATTGTGTCCAGGTATGGTGCATTCTCACAGACACAGACACAGCAGAGGCAGATGTAAGGGACAGAACAAACACAGCCTCACGTCCACTCACTGTCTGCACTTACCCCGAGGTATGGACAACAGCAGTTTAAACAAACAATATCTGTCATCACAAACAATTAGACTGGTATAAAATAACAGAATAAAAATCACATTTTCTTGTTTAAAAGTTATCTCACCCAATTATTGTTTTTTACTTCAAGAAAGTGATCAAAAAACATTCTTCTTTAGCATCTCAAACCTCTTCTTCACTCCCTCCGCCCCGTCAGATCTTTGCGTTGAGTGGAGTGATTGCCATGGTGACTTGTGCCGTTTTCCTGCGTCTGAACTCTCTGCTGAAGCTGGCGGTGTTGCTGCTGGCGGTGGCTGTCTACTCCTACCTCATCCACCTGGCCTTCCTCACACTCGCACGCCACGATATGCTGCACAGGTTTTTTTTTTGTGTGTTTCCTGTTGTACTGAACATGTCTTTAGTCACATCATATTTATTTAACATAATTTACACCTCACTATTCCACCTCTCATCATGAACTTCTGCACAGGTCTCACTATGTCAGGAGAAAAGGAGTGTCCATCCTTCTCATGGCCATGTTTATTGTTGCTGTCTTTTACAATGGACGGCAGGTACTGTTAAACTCACTGACATTTTTTTTTATGTACAGTACGTTTAGTTTAGTTTGCTTGTAGTTGTTTTAATTGGATGTTGGTTTTCTCATTTTTCTAATCTGCATTATTGTGAGCAAATCTGTTGACTGAGTGGATGGGCTAAACGAGTGTGTCGCACACAGGGAGGTGACCTCTGATAGTTTTATCTATCATTTACTTTCTAGTGGGAGGCCACTGCCAGACTGGACTTCCTGTGGCGTCTGCAGGCCCAACAGGAAGTGGAGGACATGAGGGAACTGCGGGAACACAACAAGTGTCTGTTGCACAACATCCTGCCTTTGCATGTGGCGCGACATTTTCTGGACCGGAGCAAGAATGATGAGGTGCGGAAAACATGACCTCACCTCTGACTGTGTCAGCCTCTCCCTGCAATGCTGGTTTCTCAAATGATTTTTCCTTCATTGCTTTTATCAGGGGAGCACATAAATATAGGGAGAATAATCCAAGTGTATTTGAGGATTATATATTTTAAATTCTGATTGGACAATTATAAATATAAGAATATAGTTGGTGTTGCTGTTTAAACAGTGTTTTTGAGCTTCTTGAATATTGAAATAAATTACTTAATTGTATATTATACAGACAATTTAGGTGAAATGTTTGGCAATAAACATTATATGGGAGGGGAATTCACCAATCTAATTTTCATTAGTTTGGCTGGACTTTTTAAGCGTTCTTTCCTAAATGCCTTCACACATTTGTACAGTTTATTGTAATTTATCCATGCGGCTTTACATTGGGAATAACAGCTGACCTCTTAACTTGATGGCTAAACGTCATACTGAATAAATCAGTCTATACACCAGTCAAACAAAGAGGTTTTTAAGACCACCCTGTTAGGATGAAAAGTGCATGACACCATTTTCATTTCAGGAGCTTTACTCCCAGTCCTATGATGAAGTCGGTGTCATGTTTGCCTCCATCGCCGGCTTCAGTGAGTACTTTGAGCAGAAAGAGATCAAACATGAGGGAGTGGACTGCCTCCGACTTCTGAATGAGATCATTGCTGGCTTCGATGAGGTAAGTATGGGACTAGAAACTAAAGTATGCCCTCTTCAGTAGATTCTGATTATTTTTTGACACTTCACTATGTAAATAAAGTGATATACAGTATGTATACATATAAGTATGGTACTGCTTTTGAAGGGTAACGTGCAAAGTTGTTTAGTGTGGATATATAGTAAGTTTATGGTAATCTTATATAATCTTTCAAATATATGTTTTTAGTACATTAATCTGTTGTATATTTAAGTGGTATTTGGGTTTCACCTGCCATCTTAGCTGGTATGAAATAAATAAGGCAGGGACAGTGGAGTTTAATCCTGGACGTGCCATTGAAAAATGTGATTGCTGCAACATGTGAGATGGATAGTGTAATTTTACCTCTTTATCTGTTAATGGTTCTTTTAAAAAGTTGTTGGAGGAGTCGTACTTCTGCTATGTGGAGAAGATAAAGACCATTGGGAGCTGCTACATGGCAGCCTCCGGCTTAGCTCCAGACAAACAGGTGGGAGAGCCTCTTGCACACATTCTGCTATTTTTTGTTTTGTCTACATTTGCCCCGCCCCCCTCCCCCATATGTAACGATCCATATCTCTCTCTCTCTCTCTCTCTCTCTCGCTCTCTCAGGCATCTATGGATGAATGGAATCACCTGAGTGAGCTTGTTTTGTTTGCGTTGGCAATGCAAGAGACCTTGAAAGAGATTAACAGGCTCTCTGCCAAAAACTTTCAGCTGCGTGTCGGTAAGAGGCTGACCTCTTACACATAGATGCTCACACAATGGATGGTTGAAGGAGAGAAAAAAACGTATTACTAATTCATTATATGTCTTAAGTGAGCTAATTGTCTGTGTCGCACTGAAACAGGTATCGCCCATGGACCGGTGGTAGCAGGGGTGATCGGTGCCACCAAGCCACAGTATGACATCTGGGGGTCAACAGTGAACCTGGCCAGCCGCATGGACAGCACAGGGGTAAGCGGACGCATCCAGGTGCCCGAGGCCACGCGCAGGGTCCTGTCAGAATGGGGTTTCATCTTGGAGCTACGTGGAGAAATCTTTGTCAAGGGGGTGAGTGGCTGAAGGATAGAGATGTCCTGTTGCCGTTATACTGTCATTCACCCTTAAACATAAGTATAGTGCGATGGAGAACCTTTTGGGTAACCACCTTCCAAAATACTGTGGATAGCCACAAAGTTCAGTCAGATTTGGTCAGGTTCAGTGAAGTTCTTAAATGACAGTAAGGCATGTGCAGAGACATTAGAGACAAAGCTTTAGTGAAACTGTTGTCAATGAAAATGGCCAGACTCTCGGGCAGAGGTTCAGAAAACGCATGTCTTCATATATGCTCCTCTTTACATGCAAAGTGTTTATTGGAAATGTTGTGATTGCTCAGAGTTCACATGTAGAAATAAGCTCAAAAGTACATGCCATGAAAAAAGACTGTCACCTAAACACAATAACAGTATAGCTGTGCTTAACATCAAGAGAAAAGGACTAATCAGTCAGAGTAGCTATAGGGGATTAGGAGTGGACCGCTTTGAAAAGGTCCAGACACAAGAGAAAGCAATTACTAAACAGGACGAGTGTAGAAAAAACCCTACTAGGGTTACTAGGACAACTAAATCAAGGGGGACATCTACTGGTGAAAAGAAACAACAGACAGAGAGTTGCATTTCTCTTCAGGAAGGAGTCATTGATGCATGAAATATGTAAAAATCTTGAGGGTCACTAAGAAAGAATTTCAACACTTTGCGACCTCTGCTGTCATTGTAGGTGAGCGAGCGTCAGGGGAAAGTCCGCACCTATTTCATCAGCACCATGCGCTGTAAGAGGGCCAACGTTGGAACAGATGGCCACTCGGGGGGGCAGACAGGAGGACGCCTGACGCTAGCAGGAGTGGTGTTCAGTCTCGTCCAGGCCAGACACAAGGAAAAGATGAGAGAGGCCAGCATGGGATTCGGTTTGAATCCCTGCACCTTGTAGTGCTGAGGGGACCTATTAAGGTCAGATGACTGCAGGTAGAGGAAGTAGAGTTGCCACCTTCAATACAGAAAAATAAGGGACGCCTGCCGCAGCGGGGTCCACACCCCTCGGGGGCCCGGCAACCACAGGCCAGATGGTGTGCCAGTGGTGGTATATCATAATTTAAAACATGTTTTCAGGAAAGTATCAAGATTGATACCAATGGATATTATAATAAGTTATCTGCTATTGAAATCCGTGTGAACAGATGCACTCACAGTGCAACAGACTAGTGGTCACATTGTCATAGCTGAATACACAGCTATGAAAATAATAAATACAGGCCAACAATTTGTCACAGTGAGACCACAAAAAAAAAATGGCGTTAAGAAGAACTGTATTTTCTTAACTTAATAAATCAACACATCCATAACTTAATAACTGTAAGTTAGGTAATAGGCTAAAACAAATGCTTTCATACGATTCGATTGAAAAGACTTTTGCAAAGTATTTTCCTTAAACATCATGAACATCAGTGGATTAGAAGTAGTAGGCCTTGTGTGCAGTATTGTAGCATGTCAGGCCTACTTCCTTTTATAAATGTTTTCTTGTCAGAAGTACACTACTCGTGCAGCACTTACAGTAAAACTATGAACAGGACTGCTCAAAGTTGAGAGTGATCAAGAGCTCCACAGAGCACCTGTTCTTGCTGTCACTTTATTGGTCATTCTGGAAAATATCGTTTCCACATAACCAGTGGATACTGCGATGCTTATCATGTGGCTGTTGATGGACAGGATGAGAAATTGCAAATGAACTTGAGTAATTGTAAAGGGTGGTGTGAACACAGATTTTAGCTAAAATATTTGTCATTGTTTGAAGTAATACCATCCATTTCTAAATTTAATTTAACACTATTTGGTCAGTAAATACGTATATTTATGTATTTTTTACATTTTACATATTTATTGATAATTCTATAGTGTTGAAGGATGCAATTCTATAGATTGGTTAAGGATAAAACATAGGCTAGTTGTTTATATTCTTCATATAGGCACTATATTTTGATAATTAAATGTGTATTAAATAGCCTATATCTCTCTTCTATCTCTTATTAAATTAATGCTTATGTGTTTGACTGTATACCTCAACCTTAAAAAACAAATCATACCTTAATGTAGGCTTATGATTCATTAACACTGTAACAATATTTCTTAACAAACAGGCAGCATATGAAATTCAGCGTAATCAATCAGAAAATAAGTATGTTTTATTAAATCATTACACTGCCTTATGAGAAACCGTCTAGGCCAAAATTGAATACTCCGCTTGCACATACATACACGCTTGCAAATACACACATACATACTCGCTTGGACATACATACAGTCATTTGTAAGTATGTATGTATGTGTGCAAGGTGAACATGTATATATATGCACAAAGTGAGCATGTATGTGTGTGCATGAGAATATGTATGTATGTGCAAGCAAAGTATTGGCCTAGGCAGCTTCTAATACTGCCTCGGCATGCTGTCACACACACACAGACCACCGTGCACCAAACATAACACTGGCCGTCAAACTGTGCATTTTGGCTTGATACTCATTTCCACTGACACTTTCAAGACAAGTAGCCTATTTGATTTCTCCTACTCCCATCGTCGGTAGGCTACTTTTGCATCCGCTGTCATTTCAGAGGGGACGCAGGGGGCTTCTCGCGCTGCCGCTGCTGTTGTTTCAACCTGACTCCCTGCCAAGAGACCCGCCCTTATGCAACTCCGATTGGTCCTGAACCTGACGGTATTAATCAAATCAACAATGGCAGCAAGTATTACCCAATCAGGGGTAGAAAAGGACAAGTCTTCACAGAATGCACGTGGGATGATGCATTGAAGACAACTCGAAAATATGGGAAAAACCCTGTCCCGCATTGATTCAAAAAGGGACCCACTATTTAGTTCTCAAATAAAGGACAATTCCGTATTTTAAGGGACGGGTGGCAACCTTAAGAGGATTGCACAGTACAGCCATATTGTTCCTACTGGTTTACAGTTTTGTTGTTTGCGTTTTCACACTTTGTCATAACTAAATTAGCTGCACAAACAGATAAGCTGTTAGCTATAGGATCCAAATCCTACCAGATCCTTTGTTCCTGTTTCCTCATGACTGTGTCCTCCTCAGCTTCCCTGTCACCAAAAAAAGAAATATTAGGTGTAGGTGTTATAAAGGACAGAACTGTCCTACTGGCCTCTGTTACTGCTTTCTGTTTCTGTTTTTTATTGCCATATCCACACACTCCTATAAGCACTGTTTTCAGTTCAATGTATATAAAACTAACAAATGTGTTTTTTTGGCTGGGATAAGACCCCAGCAAGTCCTCAGACCTGTAAGCCAAACCTACTACCTCAAAAAAAACAGTTTTACCTCTCATAGACTGACCTACAAAATACTGACCAGTGTTTTTTACTCTTGCATCATTTTCACAATTTTTCAGTACAGTATGTAGGCTATTGTGAGCTGGTGCATAATTACTACTAAGCTACTGCTATCCACGCTATTGAAAATATCTGTTTTAGTGGGACTTTGGTTGGTGTTTTTCCCTATATCAACATAGCTGAGCAAACAGAAGTCCATTATTTATGAATCAATGGCTGCTTGTTTCATATCGATTTCTGTGGTATTTCTTGTCTGCCTTCATGTCACTGTCAGTGTTGCTCTGGATTTCTGAGATTTTTTTGTCAAACTCTGAATGTGACAAATTCCACTGTAGCCAGTTCAGTTTTGCCTCAGTACACTATTACATTCACTTCCATCACTTTAGTTAAGTTTAGTTTATTACTTTATTTGACTGGAACAGTGCATATGAATAAGATTTCTGAAAATATGCCAGAGATAGTCAGAAAGGATAATTCTCATGGACAGTTATATTTCCGTCGTAGCAGTGAAACTCGACAGACTCAACAAGAGCTGAGTGTTTAAACTGTTGAACCAATTTAATGCCAAAACCCTCTTCCATGTCACCCCTCTTCTTGTATACTAAAGGGTTATATTTGGATGTAATAATGGTATAATAAAACGTTATAATGTAGGCCCGATGCTTATTGTCAATGTTAAAAAAAACATTGTCACTGTAAATTATTATATTTTTTATATTTCAGCTAAAGGATGACAAGCTCCACTATGGGACTTTCGGATGACTTTATACAGTTATTTAAAACATTTTCAAAAAGAGATTAACTTAAATGTTAGAAAATCAAATGTTTTACGCTCTTTCTGGGCTGGGTATAAGGCTGTGGTTTCTAAATGTTTGGCATTCTGGAAATGTTACGTGTAACAGCTATAATGAAACTTTGTTTGTTTGTTTACAAAAAAATTCACAGTTTACACTTTCTGCTAATAAAACCAGTAATTACAACAAATCTGAGTGGTATTATTTCATTTTAATTGTGCATACGATTCATTCTGGCAACATTCTGTCACATGTTGGTGTTTTGTAAAGTAATGGCTTATAGTTTACTGTCAGTAGATATAGGCTTATAGTTTACCTCCAGTAGAAGCTGTGCATGATAACATGTCAGCAACCAAGAAGCAGGGTAATTTTTCCTGCACCACCTACAGGATTTTTAAAAACCAGGAAAAGGATTCTTTCTGCTCCAGCCAAGCAGATCAGCTACATCAGCTGAAGCCCTGTTCACAAAGAAACAGCAAAGGGACAACTCAAGCTTGGGTATGTGAGAGGTCCAGTAGGTACCATGGGAAATATAGACTATTTACAATTACGAAATAAAGTTATAAAACTGATTATTCTCTACTCAAATGATTTCAAGTGTGTTCCCAGTAGGGGAGAGTGGGGTGAATTGAACCAGTTTTTACTTGAGGTGTCATTAACGTGACAACATGATAGTCTCCAACTAAAATATGTACATTTATTTTAGGATGTGGTGCATCCCTGGGAATAATCAATTAGGATCTAAAATAAACTGTTTTCAAAATATGGTTTTCCAAAAAAAAAGTGGACTCTTGGATGAAAAAAAATAAATCACCAACCATGACAGATAAAGGATGTTGATCAAGTTACCATTGGCTATCAAGCCATTTCTCTCTTATGCCATAAGTTGGTATTTTGCATGTCTTGAACTGTCAACGATAACTGAGACCCATGCGAGCTGTGTTACTAGTCTTGTTAAACGATCAAAGTGAGTACAATGTTTCAGCGTGTAGGCTCACGTTATGTATTGCCAGCCTTCAGCAATATCATTAATTCATTTTACTTCAGTCACAGATGCCGACACGCTTGCCTTATTCATAGTTTTCAGTCAGGTGACATTCGCGGTAACTGGAGGGCAAAACAACAGACCAACATAGAGGCTCACACTGCGACTCCCCCGTAGAGACGCCGGAAAAGCAGTTACATTCATTTGGATCACCTCTCAACTTAAGAAAAAGAAAGATATGAACACAATCTGCAAGTGTTGGGCACTTCCGATCCATGTTACAGCATCTGCTGCCGCATTGCTATCGTTAAAAAGCGGCAGGTCCCTGCCGCCGCTCGACTGCGGTAATGTTTACGTTTACCTTGTGGGAAATCCCTCACCAAACACAGCTCAGGCTTGTTTATTCCTCGATTTGTGCATCTACAACTACCATCCAGCATTTTGGCAATGCAAAAGTAAAAAAATCATAGTATGTCAGTCATGTATCACTTGCTTCCTGGTTGGCAGGCAGTGAAAATAACGACTTTTTTGCCCTCCAAGGGAGCGTTTTCCATGGAATGTGACGTCACGTGAAAACTATGAATTAAAGGCAATGATCAAGCTGCAGTCTTGATCACAAGGCTGACGGCCACATGTTGATTTTCGATTATTGTTTTTTTTTTTGGGCTATGGGTAAAATCTATCTGATGACAGAGCTGCGTGCAGCGCATGTATTTGCTCAGCACCTTCTCTAGCTGGCTCAGTTGCTCTCTCTCACCACAGTTACTCTGTCATTCTGTGGGAAACACTGTGTTTACTGTTTACATACAATAATTAAGATTCATGTTGATAAATATGGGTGGGCATTCTCAATGTGACAAACCTTTCCATTATTTGGTGACTGGTAGGCTACCCTATAGCCTATGCCTTTTTACTATCTTGATTATGAAGCTAATATTCCACCATGTTGTCCTTTAGATGGCCTGCATTAAAACAACAGGGGGTGCAGTGTCAAAGATGCGCTTTTTGTAGTCCATCTTCTGAAAATTGTAGTTTCAAGGGGACAGGTCACTCAGTAACATCTGCTGTTGCATAATTACGTTGCCTAGAAAAGAGCAGTCAGATTCTCTGAGCCCCATTGTCATCTTTTCCTAAGTCACATGAATTCTCCTTCACATCTTTCCTTGACTTCATGACGTTTTCCATCGAGGTCAAGGAAAAGTCGTAAGGAAAGGAGATTTGTTTGACTTTTCAGACGCAGCCCAGGGGTGGCTCAACTTCCCCACAGGCTCAAATCACCCCACTCTCCCCTATGAGCACTGCCTCTGCCTTTCCTTCCTGTCACAGTCTGCATGGTTTCTCTTCACTCGATTATTTGTGGCTGCTACTCGCGCGGGTATTCTACGGCCGACTCGTTGATCGTCTATCGCGAAAGATGGATCACTCTGGAGTTGGAAAGTCTTAGGCATTAACTCCTAGTGGGCTACTTAATTTTTTTCTGAGGCAGATTCAGAAGAATAAACGTAACTACTGCACAGATCAACTTTTATAATTATTAGCTTTATAGATGTTTAGATATAATTGAAGGTTTGAAATTAGCCTATTTAAGAAATATTAACCGAGTCAAAAAACTATGAAAAAAATACATAGTTTCTGTAAATTTTGTCTCTCTAAATGCTGTTTCAGTGTCTCACTACTAGCATATGCAGAGTACCAATCCACATCTGGGACCCTGAATCACTGCTGCCAAAAGGAAGGCACACCTGCACTTTGTAGATATGCTGCTTCATCCTATTCATTTAAATCAGAGCTTGAAGCTTGATCCTCTGGTTTCAGAAAACTAATTGAAGCCATTAGTAATTGTGAATGTGTAGACTCGAGTCACATGATTTTAGCCTCAAATCACAACTTTGATCACTTGACGACTTGACAAAATCAAAGACTTGCAGCTCGACTTGGACTTTAACGCCAATGACTTGGACCTTTTGACATACCTAGTTAGCAGTGCTATATGCTATGAAAGTCAATATTTTTTTTAACAAACTTGTTTTAACGTATACTTTTTTTAATTTCATGATTTGTGTAAATGTTACATATTATTAAAACAAATTCCACGTGCAATATGTGAGCCTCTAGAAGCAATTGGCAAAACGCGTTGCTCACAATAAATGCAGTAAAGTCAAATCAGTGTGAGGTAGCTTGTTTTTGATTGTCATATATTTTTACTTTAGGACTTGAAACTTGGAGTTTAGGATAAGGGATTTGACTTGGGACTTTCCTGTCTTCTCTTGGACTTCCAAAACAATGACTTGGTCCCACCTCTGGATCTGTAATCTCTGGTAAAGTCAAAATAATTATTTAGTAGTCTAGTGGAAACCTCTATGGTCTATGAGCCATGCAATGTTGTTTCCTGTGAACTTTTATGATGATGCTAGAAATGTTTGTTTAATATTTTATATGCACTATGCAGTACATTACCATTAAAATAAAGTTGAAGTCTGTGACAATTCTACTTACAGTACATTAATATAGATGATGAGCTAATTATGCTAATTAAGTCAATTGCTCAACATGCAACTCTTAGCGTTCAAGTTGAATTTCATCTGCAAGGCCTATATGGAGGACATTTCAATCATAAAAGTTCATCATTGTTGGGAAAGTTACTTTGGAAATGTAACATGTTTCCATATTTAAAATGTGATAGTACTGTAACTATTTAAATTACATTATCAAAGCAATGTAACATATGACATTTACTTGCCTTTTGATTACTTAGACTCTTAATGTCTAATGAATGTTTTCAACTGTTAACCATTTTCAAAAGACAGCTTGAGAGACAGTTTAACTGTCAGATGAGTGGCGCTGTAATGAATGTAACGCTAATGAATTACAGTTACATTTATTTTGTAATTAACTTACGTAACTCCCCAACGCTGAAGTTAATAGAAAAACACCATTACTGGTTCAATAAGTTTCCAGTGTGCTGATGTTTTGGTATCAGGAAACAGCGGCGGAGTGAGAGCTCTTCGCTCGTGTCGTCTCTCATCCGCCGTGCAGGCACGCGGGCTTCGCTTCTTTGCTTGAGCATACATTGATTGTTGTGGCTCCCCGGTTCCCAGAGAAAGTTCGCTTCAAAAAGTCAGTTCGTGTTATTTTGCAGTAATATTGAAGAAGTATGGCAGACTCTCAGGAGGACAAGCTTTACAGAGCGGAATATGCCAAAAGCGGCCGGGCGTCGTGCAAGAAGTGCAAAGAAAACATCGCGAAAGACTCGCTGAGGATGGCCATCATGGTGCAGGTAACGGAGCGACGTGGGGAGTCCGTTCATCTGCGGAAACGTACTCTGTTAGCTAGCTTACTAGTGCTTTCTTTTTCAAACGAGGTGGTTTATTCAGCGAATATAGTGGCTGTTGATAAAGTCATTGGAGATGAAAATGTGTAGTTTGTAGTGTCGCTTCTGGTGTGTTAGGTTAGGCCCTCGTTTGCATTTAAATGGCTGACATTGTCTATTGAGTCTTGTTCACAAAGAGCCGCTGAGCCTCTGTTGATGTCGGATTCTTCTCAGCTTTGCGTTTATGCTTGCTGCTATTCATGAAAGTGAGGTTCACTGATGGATGTTTATGCAGCCCGAGGTTAAGCTGAAAGATTAAAACCGTGCATAAGTTACAATGTCTGAGTGAGCGTCTGCAACCCAGAAGCCAAAAATCACAACAGCATCATCACCACCCCAAAGTGAAGTCTGCCTGCTGCCCTTAAGAGAATTAATTAACTAAGAGGCTAAGAAACCTTATTTGGCTGCACAAAGTCAGCCTCTTTATTCATGGCCTGTGGATCAGCTCCAGATTTTCACTCAGCCTGTTCAACACAAGTCAGCAGGGCCACAGGTTCAACACTTTATAGCTTATGACATTTTAAGTAATGTTTCTATTAGCTATTTTTGTCCTTCATAGAGAATCTGTATTTACAGGACAGATAAATACATGGAGAACAGTAACCTGCGTGTTTGCATTGCATATCTTAACTGCACACAAAGATCTTTGACTTTTGGTAAATTCTACTCGCATAGAGTTCAATGCTATGGGTAATTTTTATGAGATAATATGTGAATAGGGCTCATTGAAATCGCAGTATGGACAAATGCACTATCCCGATCACAGAAGCTGCAATTTTTTGATAAAGGTAAAATGTGTGAGAAAATTATAAATTATAATGATTTACTGTAGTGCTGCACAGATGCCCCCGGCCTACAAATCTGGTTCTTCAGATGTACAAAAACATGTTTGTTTGACACAGACACCAACAAATGTCACATCATCATGATTTTAATATTTCTTTCAGTAAAAATGAAAATTGTGGTGCAAAAATTATCTCCTTTTTTTTACCATATCATAGTGCCATCGTTCCTTTATACATAAAGCACAATATGCTCTGAGCTTCTCAAATATTACATTGTAATCTGTTTTATATAAATAAATCATTCAAAATAAAAATCTTACCTCACAAGTCCTGAAAAATACATAAAATGTCCCATTTGAAGATGTTTCTTGTGAACAGCTGTCAGGACGCCGTTCACAGATCTGTTCCTCAACAGGATCATCTCACACTGAAGTCTATAGTATCACCACTGCGTCACTGTAAACATACAGCGAACACTGAATCTTCCCTGTTTTTATTCTTCGTTCTTGGCAGTCACCCATGTTTGATGGCAAGGTCCCCCACTGGCACCACTTCTCCTGCTTCTGGCAGCGAGCAGCAGCTCAGTCCACCAGTGATATCGGGGGGTATTCTGACCTCCGCTGGGAGGACCAGGAGAAGGTCAAAAAGGCTATTGAAAGTGGCGGAGCAACAGGAGGTCAGCACTCGACTTTTAGCATTTGACTTGCATCTTAGTGGATTGTTAAACTATTATATTGCCACACACAACATGTTCAGACTGTGCTGTCCCAGTGTGTCTTTATGGTGATGATAGAGCAAATAACTGATTTAATGTCATCTCAGGTATCTGGCTCCTTAGTTGAACAGCTAACTTCATATTTTATATGCAGGTTATTTAGCTTATAACATTTTACAGTTATACATAGAGGGACTCTATTTATATATAGATACTCTATAAATCTTTTATTCAGTGGCTTAGTAGACGTAGTGGTGTACACATCACCATACATCATGCAGTGCAGCAACAACTCACTGCAAAGTGAGTGCATATATTCTCCTATGCTGTAAAAAAAACAAAAAAAAACAAAGAACGATTGTTTGGACCTCAGCTTTATAAATTTACCCTGTTTATTTTTGGTTTTGTGAAAAATCAAATACAGGTTCATTGAAAATAAATGACTGTATACTGTAGTGTCTCACAGAGGTTTGACATATTTGTTTCCTGGTGACCACACCAGGTGTTTGTAAAATGTCTATACATTTACTGCCTGTCAAGTGTTAAAATAAACATTCTTCTGTAGTATTTGTGGTAGTGTTCTGATAAATATTATTTAGCCTCCAGAAATAGTGCATATATATATATTAGTTGTTTTTTTTAACTTGATTACTGATTAATTGACTTCCTTCTTGTAGGAAAAGGGGACCAGAAGAGTGGAGCTAAAGGAGAGAAGACACTGAATGACTTTGCAGTTGAATATGCCAAGTCAAACCGCAGCACGTGCAAAGGCTGTGAGCAGAAAATAGAAAAGGTCAGCAGCCACTTTTCTTTACATACTGGAAAATTGTTTGTTCGAATGCAACAATTACTACTAACTAAAAATAATAAATACAATCAACTTATTCAATGTGATGTTAGATAAAATGTAAGTTTGAATGGTATTGTGTCACTGAGTCTGTTGATCCTCTGGCCTCTGCTTCAGGATCAGATCCGTGTATCCAAGAAAACCGTGGACCCAGAGAAGCCCCAGCTGGGTCTGATCGACCGCTGGTACCACACTGCGTGTTTCGTGAGCCGTAGGGAAGAACTGGCCTTCAAGTCTGAATACAGCGCCGCCCAGCTGAAGGGTTTCAACACACTACGGGCAGAAGACAAGGACGAACTTAAGAAGAGGCTCCCTGCTGTCAAAACTGAAGGGTGAGACGCCAAAGAAGGGAAAATATTCTTTCGAGCAGGTTGGGTACCGGTAGTTTGGTAAGAATGTGGGGATTTTGGGATCGCAAGCCTGGTCAGGTCCGGCGCGCTTTTCGGACATTTGCGCCCTCTCTGTCAACACCACTGGCTATATTTGAAGCCTCTCTGTCTTCCACCATCCTGCAGCACAAGAAAATTGCCTTGAAGGTGTCCCTGAAAGCTGTCATTGTGTACGCATACAGGAAGGGGTTGACAGCAGAGTTGGCATGTGACAGGATGATGGCAGTTAGCAGCAGCTCTAGTGGCATGGGGCAGCGAGGGCAGAGCAGCAGGAAGCAGTTGATTATGTGGAGCGGGATCCAGCAGATTGTGAAGAGGAACAGAACCAGAAAAAGTGAAGTAGCAGTCTTCACCTCTCGGCGCATGCTGGCTGCCTCCCTCGCTTGACCCTCCCCTCTGCCGCTTTGCTCGGCTGCGGTGCGCCTCACCTGCCGCTTGACGGTGACAAAGATTTGGGCATAGATGAGAAACATGATCACCAGGGGGGTCAGCACACAAGCAAAGAAGTTGAAGTAGACCATGTATGTCATGTCCACCACCAAGACAAAGAAACAGTAGCCCAAATCAGGTGGTGTCTTGTGCCAGCCCATCAGAGGCACGAGCCCAATGAGAAAGGCCAGCAGCCACGTGGTCAGGATCACTAACACAGCGTTGCGAGACGTCATCAGGACCTGGTAGCGGAAGGGCATGAAGATGGCCACGTAGCGCTCCACAGCCACTGCCAGCAGGCTGAAGATGGAGCTCTGGGTCAACATGATTAAAACGCTCAACATGAGCAGACACAGGTAGAGATTGTGACGTGGCAAGCCGAGGCCGGTCAGGATGGCGCAGGGAATGGCGACCGCGCCCACACAGATGTCAGCGACTGCAAGCGAGACCAGGAAGTAGTTGGTGACGGTGCGTAACTTGCGGTTGAGGCCCACGGCAGCGCAGACCAGCAAATTGCCAGCCGCGGAGAGAAAGGCGATAGCAAGCTCTGCCGCCATGTACGCCACATTAGGGGAAATCACCAGGTCATTGGTTGGAGGTGAAGGAGAAGGTAGGGAGGAGGTGGTGTTGGAGGAGGAAGGAGTTGAGGAGATCAGGAAAGCGGAGGACTTAGTGTAGAGGTTCAATGCAGTGGTGTTCTCCATGGTTGTCCTAAAGATCATCAAATCATATTCAAGTTAGAAGTCTAGCTCCTCAGTAGGGCGATGAAATGCAAGTAGCAGTAAAATTACTCACCAGTCTACAGCAGTTTTGAAAACAAGTAGAATTACTGAAGAACCTCCATCGCCGTTATTCTGACAGCAGGCGCCCTGATACTCTACGCCTGTCCTCAAGTTGAAGATCACAAACTCACTTCTGTTTGAACAAATCTGCAGGACGCTGTTTTATAGAACTCCCTTCTTCCCTCTTGATGTCACTGGTTGTCTGAGCAAATTAGATGTTTGTCTTTTGCACTCTGAAGGATCAGACAGAGACCGACTGCTACTTGGATGGTCATTAGTTGTGTACTGGTGCGAGTCTGGGGAATCTAATAAATGTCTCTTGTCAGAGCAGGGTGGATGATATCAGCACTGACACCTGGGGTTGTGGAGACATGTTCCTGCTTGTGTGCACGTGTGTCCATTACCTGATGGGGCCCTAATGAATTTGCCTAATGAATAAAGGTGTCACACTGAGGCGTTTTTTCAGTGTCCCTTTTGGCCTCATTTAGGAAGTTAATTTGGATGTTTTTCAGCCCTTTGTTTTTGTTCATGCTGAATTGTTAATTTAACAAAACAACAAAAGTTTGGGAGAAAACTATTTGGAACTTGTGCTTGCTCTAACAGAAAGCGTAAAGCTGATGATGTGGACGGAGTATCAAAGAAACAGAAGAAGGAGGAGGATGATCAGAAGAAGAAGCTTGAGGAGCAGTTGAAGGTACTTTTTATTTCCTATTTTGGAATAAACATCACATGTTTGGCGATGTTATCTTTTTTAGTATGTTCCTCGGTTTTCATTTTTTGCTTTTTGGTGCATCTACAGAACCAAAGCCAGCTGATTTGGGGAATCAAGGACAAGCTGAAGAAGTTTTGTTCAACCAATGATATGAAAGAGCTGTTGATTGCAAATGGCCAGGAGGTTCCCTCCGGAGAATCAAATGTAAGACCACCTCGTCTTATTTCACTCCCACCGGATTCAAAATGAATCATCATTGAAAAGGCTGACTAATTAAAATGACTGCTCTTTGTAGGTGGTGGACTGCCTCTCTGACGGCATGGCTTTTGGCGCTCTAGAGGCCTGTAAGGAGTGCAACGGCCAGCTGGTGTTCAAGGGCGATGCTTACTACTGTACCGGGGACATATCAGCCTGGACGAAGTGTGTGTTCAAAACCGCAACACCCGAACGCAAAGACTGGGTCATCCCCAAGGTAGGTCACCTCATTTCAAGGCTCCTTTTTTAGTTCTTTATAGAGCAGCAGTTTCCAAGCTAAATCATCACCAGTGGCTTGTGAGCAGACTTCATGTCATTATAATGACATGAAAGCGGTTTCATATAGCAGCTGAGTTCATGTTGAATGTTTTCACTGGTTTCAGTCTCCTTTAGGTATTCAATCAGTGGCTGCTAATGTGCCAAGAACATGCTACATATTCTTGCCATATTTTATTACTTGTATATTTTGTGGATTTATCACTTTAGGAATTCCATGAAGTTCCCTTCCTGAAAAAATTCAAGTTCAAGCGGCAGGACAGGGTTTACCCGAAGGAGGCTCCCACCCAAACCCTTAACGTGGCCAAAGCAGAACCCTTGGCAAGTGCATCGAGTGCCCCGACTGAGCGACTGCCCGAGGGGGCCCCTGCAGGTTGGTGAAGAAACCTGTATCCTCTCTGTATTCTGAGTTTGGGGTTTGATTCAGTGGATGCGTTTGTTGAACTTTTATGTGGTGATTGTTTTTTTTTTTTTCCTCTCATAGACAAACCTCTTACTGGTATGAAACTGTTGGCTGTGGGTAAGCTGACCAAGAACAAGGATGATCTAAAGGCTGCTGTAGAGGAGCTGGGTGGAAAGATTACCGGCACAGCCAATAAGGCCTCAGTCTGCCTCAGCACCAAGAGTAAGTAACCAATCACAAAAATTACCAATAAGTGGGCAAGTCAGTGCCCTCAGTTCCTTTTTTTTAATAAAAAAAAAAAAAAAAAAATAGCTTCTGGAATCAAATTTAGGAATATATTGTCTTATTTCATAATGTGTAATGTAACAAATCCCACTGTTACAACTTCTTTCAGAGGAGGTGGAGAAGATGAGTAAGAAAATGGAGGAAGTGAGGGATGCAGGCGTGCGTGTGGTCTCCGAGGATTTCCTCACAGACATCAAGTCGTCGGGTAAAGCCCTCCAGGAACTGGTCTCCCTGCACGCCATCTCGCCCTGGGGTGCAGAGGTCAAAGTCGAAGCTAACGCCCCATCTGCGGCCACCAAGTCCGGAGCGCTGGCTGCCAAGAGCACCGGCAGGGTGAAGGAGGAGGAAGGTAACAGATGTGCTTATAGATGTCTATCTAAATGTTTTAGAGGGGTGATTCGGCTAGACTTGTGTTATAGCATTGGGCTGTATATATTTATTGCGTATTTGTATATTAATAAATGATTGCATCCACATTGTCACAGGTGGTAGCAAAACCAAGAAGATGAAACTCACAGTCAAAGGAGGAGCTGCTGTGGATCCTGATTCAGGTAGTCATGAGTACCCTGCATCGAAAACATAATTTCTCCATCCATTTTTGTTTAGATTTTTGGGTCTTTTGACCTTGACTGATAATTTTGATTTTTTTTAGGTCTGGAGAACAGCGCTCATGTCCTGGAGCAGAAAGGGAAGATGTACAGTGCTACTTTGGGTCTTGTGGACATCGTCCGGGGAACTAACTCCTACTATAAACTGCAGCTGCTGGAGGATGATGTACAGAAGCGGTCAGTGGCAGGACATCATCTCACTTCTTTTCTGCTTTTTTTTGTGGTGCAGAAGTTATAAAAGGTACATTCAGGTCAGTTTATGAGAAAATAGAGAGTCTTAGCTTCCTAGCTGCAGGGCAGTGGTGCTGTGTTTCCTTTTTTCTCCCATTATTGCCATAAAGGTAGAAATAATAATTGTTTTACACTGATGATTCTAACTCGACTGTCTCTGACACAGCCACTCCTTCATGTATGTGCAGGTACTGGGTGTTCAGGTCATGGGGCAGAGTGGGTACCACCATCGGAGGCAACAAGCTGGACAAGTTTCACGACAAGAACTCTGCCCTGGACAACTTCCTGGGTGTCTACAAAGAGAAGACGGGCAACGACTGGGGCTCCTCCAACTTCACCAAATATCCCAATAAGTTCTACCCCCTGGAGATCGACTACGGACAGGTACACACAAAACTATAAAGGAGATATTGTACAGTATGTTTTCTTTATTAGACCGGCTTCATTTTTCTCTGCGTTTTTCATATTTCTTGACAGGATGAGGAAGCAGTGAAGAGGCTGACGGCGTCCGCCGGCACAAAGTCTAAGCTGGCCAAACCCATCCAGGAGCTGATCAAGACGATCTTTGATGTAGAGAGCATGAAGAAGGCCATGGTGGAGTTTGAAGTAAGACTTTTTCTTTTGTTTAGGCAACATACGTGGCTGTATACACATGAGAGAGAAACCACATTAGACATACCTAGTTTATTACAGCCTGCATCATATCACATCTTTTGGCAATGTCGGGAGCTTTTGTTGAGAAGCTGTTTTTATAATAGGATGATATATGTGACTTTGCACTCCTGTGTTTCTGTTACCAAAACCAGCACCATCTGTCATGTGTTGTCATGTCTACACTTAAATTAAAGCCAGCAGTAGAGCAACTACAATGTACAGGAAAATTCCACATCTCCATTTCAATAGAACGTCATAATGGTTTGTTTTGTTTTTGTGCATTAAATCTTTTAGCTCAATGGTATTAATGCAAGCTGAGTGTGTACATTATTCTTTTGTGTCCCACATACGTACATGTATCTTCAGATTGACCTCCAGAAGATGCCCCTCGGAAAGTTGAGTAAGAGGCAGATCCAGAGCGCCTACTCTCTCCTCACTGAAGTGCAGCAGGTCAGTAACCGACGCACTAGACTCTTGTGATGGATTTGTGACATTACTTGTAGTAAGTAGCGCTTCCGTGCCAGTGATTGGACCAGGTATTCGTAGCAAACGTTTGTACCAAATTGCTCTTTTTATTTAATCGTAGGCTGTGTCAGATTGTCTGCCTGAGTCCCAGGTGCTGGATCTCTCCAATCGCTTCTACACCCTGATACCTCACGACTTTGGTATGAAGAAACCTCCACTGCTCAACAACCTGGACTACATTCAAGTAAGGACACACGCATATAATTCTCTCTTGTTTTATAACTGCATGGAGCATACATGGATATCATAGCATGCACATGCATCACTGTTCAGGCTAAAGTTCAGATGCTGGACAACCTGTTGGATATTGAAGTGGCATACAGCCTGCTGAGAGGAGGGGCCCAGGACAATGAGCGTGATCCCATCGACATCAACTATGAGAAACTCAAAACCAAGATTGAGGTGAGGAGTGTTAACTACAAGATTATGTTTTTTTTCCCCATTGTCTACTAAGATTAATGTTCCGCATGGTCATTGTATGGAGGAGATTACGCATGGAGGGTTACTGTGTGAATTTCTTATTTCATAGGTTGTTGACAAAACTACAGAGGAGGCTGAAATCATTATGCAATATGTTAAGAACACCCACGCTGCTACACACAACACCTACACACTGGAAGTGCAAGAAGTAAGTCATTTTGGGGGGAAAAACAGTTTTAACATGCTTCATTTGAATATTATGTTGCAAATTCTTACTTTGTAGAAATCTTTATTTATTATTACTGATTCTATGTGTACCATAGTTGTCCAGTATGAATTACTATCTCTCTGTTTCTTGACTTTTTTTCATCATTTTAGATCTTCAAAATCGTTCGAGAGGGAGAGCGCCAACGATACCGTCCCTTCGAGGAGCTACACAATCGGCAGCTACTGTGGCACGGTTCTCGCACCACCAACTACGCTGGTATCTTGTCTCAGGGTCTTCGCATTGCCCCTCCGGAGGCCCCAGTGGTGAGTCGAAGTTTGAGGGGAACCAAAAGCTGTACCTCAATTTGTTATTGCGCAACAATGCAGTTGATCTCTCTCCTGTTCAGTCCTGTATTACATTGCTGTTTTGCTTCATTTTCCCTAGACTGGTTACATGTTCGGCAAAGGTGTGTACTTTGCCGACATGGTGTCAAAGAGTGCAAACTACTGTCACACCTCCCAGTCAGACCCTGTAGGCCTCCTCCTTCTGGCTGAGGTTGCCCTCGGCAACATGTAAGGGACAGTCTGAGTTATTTTAAAAAAAAAATAAGCCTGAATGTCAACCTTTTTGTGTGCTTCGCAAATATGTGGTCATAATGAAAATGAATGTGTCTTGCTTTTGTTTTAATGCAGGCATGAACTGAAGAAGGCCTCCCACATTACAAAATTACCCAAGGGCAAGCACAGTGTTAAAGGTGAGAAAATAATTTATTTGCATTTCACAAGTGAGGGGAACAAAGAAAAATTGTGGTAATTTGTAAATAAAAACTACAGAAATTCAGTCTCAGTGAAATAAATGTTTAACTACACAACAGGTGCACCCATTTCTAAACAGCAGACCAATACAATAGCGAGCTGTGACTTTTAATGCGTAAATATATCTTGAAACAACTGTTACTGCCGAATTAAATGTAAATACATAATAAAGTATAATGCAGTAGAGACTTCATAGACATAACACCCACGTGCTGAAATATTTGCTTAATAATGTGTGATTTTTAGCTGATTTGTTTTGGTAAATACGAGCTTGTTGCAACTGAAGTGCATCTTGTTGATAATATATAGAAGTTTAGTTTGTGTTCTGCTTCAGACTTTCATTCATTAACCTTTTTTTTTTGTGCAGGTCTGGGTAGAACTGCTCCTGATCCAAGTGCTGCTGCCACTTTAGAAGGAGTGCAAGTGCCTCTGGGAAAAGGAACCCACACTAACATTGATGATACGAGTCTGCTGTACAACGAGTATCCTTTAACACTGACCACCTGGTTTATGAATTTAATAATAATTTTGCCAAATTACCACACATTTTTCCTGCTTTGCCATACAATTGATTATTTAATAGTTAGTAGAAGCGTGCAAGACTTAGTCGGTGCATATTGTTCTTTACATTGAATAAACACTGTAATTGGTGTGAAACGTCCTATTATTTTGCTGTGTTGGTGATATTACCTGTATAGTCATTGTTTTCCTTAACCGCTGCTCCTCTAGGTACATTGTCTATGATGTAGCGCAAATAAACATGAAGTATCTCCTGAAGATCAAATTTAACTACCAGACATCTCTGTGGTGAGAGGGGCTGTTTCTGAACCCTCATCAGTGCAAGCAAAGACCACTGTTGCCTCCAAACTCCTGGGCTTCATTCCCTGCAACAGAAGATGTTTGGCAAAGGGGCGATGCTATACCACACTTTACAATGGTCATTGGATATCTCTAGTCACTTTATTGCTTTTTCATCAGGTTCACTAGCTGGCAGCCTTCCATAGTAATGCATTAGGTACTTAAATACCTACTTCAGAGTTGCTTATAAGACTGACACAGAACCACAGTTCAGTATAGTGGTTGAAGTACTACATAGAAATGTTTCGGGTTAGAAATGGACATCAGAAAATATTATTAGTTTTCTGTCTCACATTGTAATCTTGAATTTCACAAGGATCTTATTTCTTAATTCTTTAATAACCAGCCAATAACCTGTAGTTAATAAGGCATAGTACTGCAACTTTTGAGTTATAAAAAAAACAATCTGCATACACACACACCCACACAAACCACTGTTTATATTTTGCTACGGTTCTCAAGTAAACATTTAGTAGACTGTTGGGCTGAAAGATACTGTACAAGGGTTGACATGTATATATTTGTTATTTGTTTCTCAAGCTGTCTTCCTTGCTAAAAATGAAAAAATAAACAATGTGGGTAGTGTCTACAAAATATTCTGTAAAAGAAACAACTGCCATTGTATGTGGTACACTTTTTATTTGTTTTTCTCACTTACCACAAACAAAATAAAACATTGAGTTCCCAAAATTTCACACCGTGTTTTTGAACTGTAATATTTTCTTGAACATGTTCATGTTGGATCCAATTTAAGTTTTAGATGTGAAAATAAATGTAAATTTGCATGTCAGCTTTTCAAAGTAATGAGATATAATTTCTTTAAAGGGTTGCTCTTTGGCAGATCAGGGTCAGCTACCAATAAGTACTCCATGAGCCAGAAGGTCCTGAAGTTGGATCTTGTAGTATGTTCAACCATTAGCAACCCCCTGCATATATACATGAAAATAGGAATATTTCCTAATATAATTTCCCATTTGAAAGAGATGTTTTTCATGGAAGCCTTTTTATGTTGGACATGGTTTTCTGGTGCTATGTATAATTCCAGGTAAAAACAACATGCACCTGGAGGTATTCATGTAAAGTCAAAACAGCATTGACACCCCCTTCCCAACAATATAAAATATGTAAGAGAAACAAAATATGTGACAGTAACAGAAGCGCTTTATGAAGCAATGGAGGGATGCTGGCTTTTGAAAGCATTTCCCAGTACATTTTGTATACGTATTCTTTGTAAATTCTACAATTTTTATTTCTCAAATCGCCCTCCAGATAGCGTCCCGACCCAGAATGCATTTTGACAAGGTCTTTGAAAAAGCGGCGCGGCTAATTCAAGATGGCGGAGATGGACCAGCTGTTAGACGAGAGTGAGTAACAACAGTAAATCAAGGAGTTTTGCATTGTAAACACGCAGCGGTCCCGTAGTGGTGAAATAAATATTTGGTGATAAATTGCTATCATTGCCCATGTAATGAGCATCGCAAGTTTTTGGCGGAGTTCATAAAGTATTTTTTAGACGCAAAGAGATACCGGTCTTTCCAAGTCAGCTAACGCTTGTTAGCAGGAGAGGCTAACCATAGCTAATGTTGGAGTTGAGCAAGTTACTTAAGCCCAACTGGGTAAACAAATAACGTTAGCTTAGCCATGAGCTAACGTCTGCTAGCCTTAGATCGTAAGCAGTAATAACAAAAGGACTGCCACAACGTTTCCGTTGCCAAAGTACACACGCTAGCTACTAGCTATCGGTTTTGCTGGGCTTAGTATTTAGTCTTCCCTGATATCGTTCCTTAGATTTACGTTAACGTTCGTTAGCGCTGTTTAACGTTTACACGTTAACGCGCTGTGTATCATTTTGACAAGCTGGTAAAGGGGAAACTAGCCAACTTATTTGGCTATTAACAGCCGAAATTGTCATTTCAATCGATGTGACCGTAGTGAATGTCACTAAATATTGTCTCCGTGTTGTAACATAGTGTAACGTTAGCTTGTTTAGCTCATTTGGTTGATATGATGTGTCCAGCTGATGTTGTGCTCGAGCCTGACAGCTCAAAGTGAGGATTTTGGGCCTAACTGACTGCGCTAGCCATATCTAACTTCAGTTACCCTACCTACCCGGCTGCTGTCAGTGTTTAAAGGACAGGCTCATAGACGTCAGTTATTTGCAGCCGATTTCTTTGATAGCAAAATATTAACTTAAAACTAAAGAACTCAATCAACCTTTTATCACATTGACAGGTTTAGTGAAATATTTACAGCATTTTTTTTATAGTTAAGCTAGTCAAATATTTTATAATGTCATTAGCATGTTACTGAAGATTGATGTAACCCAAATTGTCCTCTTCCTCAGGCTCTTCAGCAGAGGCACTTGTGAGTCTAAAAGGTATGTGGACAGTATTTTCTTTTAGCTTACTGTCTTTCTGTACATAGGTTCTTGGTACATTGGGAATTACTTAGCCAATGAAGGTTATTCTGGTTATTTGGGCTTGTCAGCTGACATTATACCAAAGGTTTCCTGATTTAGAAGTGGTCAGAAATCTATATTCTTCACTGGGTTAGACCACCATAATGACCAGCTTACAGTGACATCCCACGCTACCTTACATTAGTGGCAGAAGCAGACTTGGATACAGGGGAAGCAAGTGTTCCAAAATTGCTTACAGTCTTCCAGATACTTGCACTTTTTTCTCCAGATTGGTAAAGAGAAAAGTTTTTTGTTAAGACTTTAAAATGATCTGTTGCTGTCTCACTTATAAGTCTTATATTAGTCTGACATTTGATAGTGAGTAGTTCTCACTCTTGTCTTGTATTTGGTGTCACTTTGTACACTATTTTGAATAATTTCTTTTATTTTTTATTTTACAGAAGGGAGTTTGTCCAACACTCTGAATGAAAAGAACAGCTTCTCAAGAGCTCACAACACCAGGGGACAACATTCCTCCCACTCAATGGAGACGGTAATAGACATGGTGTTAGTTTGTCAATTTTAAAACTTGTGAAGAGGAAGCAATAGAGAGGCTTCTGTCATACACACTATTATCAATGCTAAGCTTAAAAAACATAAATAAAAGCTAGTTAATGAGATGCAATAGAGTACAACACAAGCCCCAATTTCACAATTTACCATACTGTGGAATCAACACGACTCAGACATTGTAAAAATTTTAATCACTGGTTTGAAGGCCATCTAACTTGGTATTTTCTAGTGTAGGATTATGTTTGCAAATTACAGTAGAGACTAATAGTCTCTTTAAAGTCTGAATTTATGATTTTTTTTTTTATTTATTGAACTTGTATTTTAAAAAAGTCTCTTGAGATTCAGGATCTCTATTACAAGACATATCTGGCCAAAATGGAAGTGTAGATTAGTTCACACAGTCAAAAAAAAACATAAAGTACATTAGCACAAAAACATATGACCTGAGAGGCATAAAGATGAGTGGGATTTAAAACAAGTGCATTCTTTATAGATGTGAATAATTGAAAGACGTTAACTGTTACGCAGTAATTAAAGGCTACTTGTTTGATAAGGAAGTGTTGCTGTTGATTATATGGTCACTGTCCACTTTTGATCTTACATTTATTCATTTAGCTGACGATTTTACCCAAAGCGACTTACAATTGCTATATATGTCAGAGGTTGCACGCCTCTGGAGCCACGAGAGGTTAAGGACACTTAACACATCCACATTGGTGGATGTGTCACAGTGGGGAATTGAACCCGGGGCTCTAACACCAAAGGCATGTGTCTTATCCAATGCCCCATCATCACCACATCTTACCAGCCGCAGTTAATTGTTTTCATTGCATTTATTTCCAGATGAAGTTGCGTTCGACATGCAACTGGCCTTTATGTAGTTGTGTGCAAATCTATGGCTTTGTAGTCTATTTTGCACTGTAGAAAAAAAGTGGGCAATGTTTCAGAATGGGACAGTTTGGGACCCTTCTGCAAACATTTGTTTGTTTTTGAGGTGGATATTTCGTTTTACGTTAAAATTCTCTGGGTGAGAATGGCATACTATGCTCTCTCTGGGGTGTTAAATTTTAATCTTACAACTCCCTAATAAAATAAACAAAAACATTGTTTGCCTGAATATTGTATCTGCAGGATTGCCTTGATCAAACTGTATTTTCTGCAGACAGAAGGAAACTAATGTTCTAATTTTGCACATTAAATCGATAGGCACTGTTCATAAACTCCTGTCCACGTTTGTCCTTCCAGCCCACACGGAGCTCAAAGAGGAGCCGTTTATTTCGGGAGGAGGATGAGCCGCCTCAGCAGCGTCTCCCCTCCAGATCCCCTCGGAGGAGCCAAAGGGTCTCCACCACACCACAGGTAAAGACTACACTTAATGAAAGTGATTCGTAGTGAAAAGAGGGAATAATTTGGCCCGCCCTACTCTCCCATCCCAACAGCTACACTGCCCAGTGGAAGAATACTTAGAATAACCATACTTAAGGTGTTCAATTCATTTATTATGTTTGGGAATAAACATATGTACCTGTATCTTGAATCTTGTTGTTTTTCTTTACAGAAATTTTCTAATGTGGTGACACCTGATAAGAAGGCATCCCAGAAAATAGGGCTGAGATTAAGAAACCTCCTTAAGCTACCCAAAGCTCACAAATGGTGCATCTATGAATGGTTCTATTCCAATATTGACAGGTAGAGTCTCACGTTCACCTTCAGAAGACATTCAATTCAGATATGCTTTAATGTTTAAGCTTTTTGATCATCTGTAATGAAATTGAACATGGTTTGAAAGGTCAGCGGCAACTGGGTGGCAGTTTGGATTTTTCCCACTCAAGAATCAGAAATGTTTGTAGTACATTGTTGTGTGATTTCTCTGCCAAAATATTTTTTTTTACCTTATTTTCTTCTCCAGACCTCTCTTTGAGGGAGACAACGAATTCTGCCTTTGTCTGAAGGAGTCTTTCCCCAACCTGAAAACAAGAAAGTTGACCAGGGTTGAGTGGGGAACAATCAGGAGACTGATGGGGAAACCTCGGCGGTAAGCTGCTGCCTCCACACAACCTTTTCATTTATCATGTTTCTTTATTTTTGTCCGACATTTGACGTGAAACTGTTTTCTCTATGCATTTTTTTCATAACGCCATTTCCTTAAACAAAGGTTTAAAAGAAGCTCTATGCTTTGTTGGCTCATCCAGGTGTTCGTCAGCATTCTTTGCTGAGGAGCGGACAGCGCTGAGACAGAAGAGGCAGAAGATGCGCCTGCTGCAGCAAAGAAAGCTGTCTGACGTATCAAACTGCAAAGACCTTCCAGATGAAATTCCCCTGCCACTCATTATAGGAACAAAAGTCACTGGTAAGATGATTAAAATGAACACACACCACTGTTAGTTACAACAGCCTGAAAGTCCTGGTTAAATGTTAGTTGTTATCATGGCGGTCAAATGATCTGCACAGCAACCCACTTCACATTGTTAGTATTTGTGTGATCAGAAGTGCAGGAGTCGGTAACAAATATGTATATGACTATGTAATGATCAAATAAGTGAACTGTTCAGGCCAATTTACACATCTGTGTCAGGTCTACGGCGTCATGAGCATTTATACTTGTGTGTTGGTGTCTGTCTCACTCTACAATTACAGAATCAATTATTAAAAATTAATTCTGTAGCTGGCGGTGGGGTTTCAGTGTTCCACTGTTTTGCCACTTGTTGCTGTAGGCTACTACAAACGAGGATGACTGAAACTGAGAGGATCATGTTGGAGTTAGAGCTGATCAATGTTGAACAGCAGTTACTTTTAGTGAAATGACAAAAATGCAGAAACAAGAGAAAAGAGCTGCAATGATTAATGGATTAGTTGTCATAATTAAATTAATCATCAACAATTTTGATAGCCGATTAATCAGTTTGGGTAATGTTTTAAGAAAATAAAGTTGCTCTGATTTCAGCCTCTTAAATGTGAATATATATTTTCAGTTTTTTGGAGTCCTGTATGACAGTAAACTGAATTTCTTTGGGTTGTGGAACAAAAACAAGACATTTGATTTCTATTTATCTATTAATCAAGAAAATAATCAACAGATTAATCGTCATTGAAAATAATCGTTAGTCGCAGCCCTAGTAGGAGGAAATGCAGTGCTATCAAGCTGACCAATCACAGTTCTCGCAGTGCACATCAGGCTACAGCGTACATTCGACACAGATTTGCCTTTAGGAGTTAAAGTCCTAAACCCTGTTTATAGTGATTGCATCAGTATGTGTGGAAAATCAAACCCAACAGGGCAAGTAAGGATGTCCCATATGGATCTGTACCATATGAACAGTACGGATTCTGATCTTGTCTTGTTTTTGTTCCACAGCTCGACTCCGAGGCGTCCATGATGGGCTGTTCACAGGGCAGATTGATGCAGTTGACACCAGTGCTGCCACCTATCGTGTCACCTTTGACCGCAGTGGCCTGGGAACACACACTGTGCCTGACTACGAAGTCCTGGTAAGATTTGCCTGTTGTCTTCCTAAGATGCACGTTAACAACTTTAGTTTGTCTGTCTTTTATTTTTCTAAATTATCCACGCATCAAAATTATAATGCAGTTTCATTAAAAATTGTTAAACAAGACGTTGTGAAAATACAAGGATGTACAGTAGCATCAGATACATCCTTAAATATCTGTTTTCCAGAGTAATGAGCCCAATGAGACCATGCCCATTTCAGCCTTTGCCCAGAAGCATCGGACATCGCGCTACATGCAGAACCTCATGACTCCGCCCAGAGGGCCTTATCCGTCCGCCACCACTCCAGTCCTCATGGTACTGTAAACCTACACCAATCTATTGACAGATATACATGTACAGCATCATCACAACTTGTCCCCGGTGTCACACAGTTGTTAATGATATTTCGTACTGGTAAAAATCTGCTTTGGCTGTGAGAAGGTATTTACATCTACTTGGCCAGGTAGACAGTAATTCTAAGATGGTTTTGTTCAGCATATCTAGTACAAGCAGGCTGTAAATGTATGCATGCAAAAGTATATTTAGATGTGCTAGTCAGTGGATTTACTGTACAATGATATAGTTCAGCCAGTGTAGCATCAAATCATGTCACCAGTTTTTTTTTCTACTGGACAAATCTTTAAAAACCTAAATCTAGTTTTTGTACTGTGTGCTGTTCATGTATTGTTGTGAATTGTTTGAGCTTTAAAAAAGTAATTGATCAATTGACAGCACATCAGTGTTAAAACAGTCGGCATCATACTGCAACAGGACAAGTCTTGCAAATCTCTTTCTCTAGATTTCGTATGAAGGTAAATTACTTCCTTGTTTTTTAAACAACAGGACAATGACCCTCTTATCAACCAGTCACCATGGAGGAACAAACTGCCTGGTGCTGAGGGAGACACTCTGGGAGGATTTCCTGTCAAATTCCTTGTCCAAGTGGTAAATAATTCCTGTCAAATTCTAAAATCTGACATCCTAAAACTTCGCAACACTTTGTCTAACAAATCCTTTGTCATATTTTTTCGTGACTAGACGAGGCTGTCCAAGATCCTCATGATCAAGAAAGAGCACATCAAGCATTTAAAAGAAATGAACACAGAGGCAGAGAAACTGGTACAATCATTGTCATTTAAAAAAACAACAAAAAACAGTTTCTTCAAAAGCTGTTAAATTTGCATGCAACAAGCCTACCTAAATCTATGATTGTGTTTTTGTTTTTAGAAGTCGTACTCAATGCCTATTGACCTAGACTTCCAGAAGCGATATGCCACCACAGTGCTTGAGCTTGAACAGCTCAATAAAGATCTCAACAAGGTGCTTCATGAAGTTCAACAGTTCTGCTGTGAGGTAAGTCGATTATTATATTATTTATTATCATTAATTATCGCCCCTGAAGCTGAGTGAGGGAAGCCTGTGTAGCTGTGAAATGACATGCCCTATTCTACCATTTCTAGCCTCTCACATCCTAGTCAATCTGGAAAAATGAACTCACAGAGCCTTGTTTTACGATGTGTCCGACCAGCTCGCTCCAGATCAGGGCATGGTTCCCGCTGACCATCCCACAGAGCTGCGGCGGCGTTGTGAAGACGAGGCCCAGCAGATGGTGCAGCTGAGCAACTCACTGAAGGACGGACAGCAGAGTGTGACAAACCCCAGCCTCACACAACTCATCTCCCGCCTCACGGCTCTACTGCTACAGATCAAGGTAGAGGATAAATATATATATATAAACGCTCTGCTGCTCTCTGTTTCGTTTCTGCTCATAGATTTTATAACGAATGTCAGGAGGAAAGCGGATATATGCAGTGCGTTTCTCTCTAGTTTTGCCAGTAGGATTATTTTGCAATATATTTGGCACCTTTTTGTATGTAGACTGAACAGTCAAACCGTAAAACTTGAATTAAATGCCTAGTCCCAATTACACGCCTAACCTTTTTAGTGGCCTGGTGTGACTACACGTCTTGACAAATAAAGGCAGACAAATAAAGGCAGAATTAGACGCCCGTGGCCTGTACTACGAACCTACTCTGAGTTAACTCGGGGTGATCGGGCAAACTCGGGGTTGAAAAACTCTGACCACCTACACTGGAGTTAAACGGTACTATGAAGGTAGATAAGATGTTGGTTAGTTGAGTCAGTGTTAACTTAATTGGAGTTGGTGCGTGTTCGCATAAAAGGGGTGTGTTCGGCCTTGCAGGCAGAGTTTTTTCCCAACGGCGCATGCTGCGGATGTCACCAGAGGAATGCACGTTGGTATTGTCAGGAAATTATGAATGTAAAGACAAGTTAACGGCTAAATCTAATATTGTGGCGGACGACAAAGCCAGGGAGGCTTGTTGGCATCACATTGAGTAATATTGTTGCCTAATTATCTTCACAGTGTTATTATTGTAGTTCAGATCTCTATTATGTATTTTATGGGCTCTTTTGTTATGTGTAATATGATTAAGATGTAAAGGTACAACTGGACATTAGTTATTAGAGGGGTATTAAGCCGAGCGAAAATTTAATTTCCAGGATTGATCCACAAGTAAAAAAAACTTGAATATTCTCTGATATTATAGTCACACATTTATGCGAGAAACTTCACTTTGCAAGGCTACAACATCACACACACGTCTGCCGTGTAGTCTGCATGCATTGGAAAGTTATATTGGACTTCACAATCGGATTTAGCAGTGAGGAAATACTCGTGAGTTTAGCCCACAGTCACTATATTGTCATGCACCTTAGAGAATCTGTCGTGGATTGGGCATATTCAGAAGAAAACACCAGTGATTTTTGATTTTTTGTGACTTTAATTTCAGGGAATTTTCAATTTTTCTTCTTGTAAATTTCACACTTTGATCTAGGATTTGTTTTTCTCTTATTAATCCCCACCTGGCTCCCTACTTTTTGGACATGTAAAATAGTCTATCTAAATATGTGAAAACACTTAGGAGAATTCAATTATAGACTACAGATGGGCTACATCTAAGAAACTATCCCGTTAATTAATTAAGATTTCCTCTCTAAAATCACAGAGGCTGCAGGGCTCGCTGTCTGAACGTAATGCTGTTGTGTTCAGAACTTCATTGCAACCACACTGGAACAAATCAGGATGAAATCTAAACCTATTTTATGAAGTGGTGTGTATTAATAGTCTACTTCTCATCCTTAACTTGAATACAGATGTGGTATGTAGTCCACCTGCAGGGTAACCTCGAGTTAACCACGAACAAAACCTGCTTGGAGCAGTTTAGAGATGCAGCGTAAATTGCCATGGCAACAGACCTCAGGTAACACCCATCCACCTTTCGTAGTACTGGTAAATCGGGAAGTTACACCCGACGTCATGAAGTTACTCCTTAAATTACCTGGATAAGCCAGTTACCCCGCTTCGTGGTACAGGCCACTGGTCTGGTCTGGCCTGGTTGTACACAATTTAATCGTTCACTTCCTTCTAAATGTACCATGAGCACCAAAGTATTATTTGTTCAGATTTACTGTCATCAGATTAAACCGGGGGGGAGTTCGGACTCACTACCTTTTTGAAGTGGTCACTAGTGGTCTTTGATTATTTATATTAAGGTGTGTGTGAAGATATTTAAATCATGAGATGAGATGAGACACAATATTGGGTTCACGAGAATGAGACAAGATTTTAACACTATTTGTAGGAAACATTAAACACTTAATTTCCTGCATTCTGGTGACTTTTTTGCACCAATTTATGGTGGAAACACAAAATGTAGGTTGCAGGTGACAAATCAAATTTATTTATTTATTTTTTTCTAAACCTGTCCTGCCCAGCAGCCTGGTATAGAGTATAATGACCTGGATACTATATTGTGCCAGACAGATTTTACTTTAACAAGACAGTATTAAAATACTCTTTTGTCTGTTTTATTATTTATTTAATTATGTATTGATTTGTCACCGGGCTGGACAGGGGGGCAGCCACGGGGATGGGGGGGCACAAACAGACAGCACAGAGAAAGGACAACACCTGTAAGAGAAGGGGGAAAGGGGGATGGAAGGTGGGGACAACAGGGAAAAGCAGTGGGAAACACCAATTGCAGAAAGCAACGAAACCTGCAATAGAAAAGAGAGGGGGGCTTGGGGAGGAGAAAAACACAACAAACAAACACAAACAAAAACAAACAATAAAAATAATAATAATAGTAAAAGACAACCAGCCGAACAGCAGCAATGAACAGCTGACATAGTAAGACAACTAAGAGAAAATTGAAAACAGGAAACAGTCACACACACTAAATAAGCAACACAGCACAGCCACGAGAGCTGGAATAATAATTAATTTAAATAAGTAACTGAAAGAAAAGCATCAGGAATAATTCTACCAGGGACAACCTAAATTTGTTTGTGTCTATGTGTGAGACTGATTGTGTCTGTGTGCGTGTGGGTGAATGTGTCTGTATGTGTGTGTGTGTACATGTGTGTGCGCATAAGCCTGTTAAAGAATGTAGTTGTTAGTGAGAGTGGGATGCCACGACTGTGCCACACCTATCCCAGCAACAGGCAGGCAAGAACACCAGTAGCCAATAGGGGTGGGAGAAAGAAAAAGAATAAATCAATCAAAAAAAAACAAAGACTCCCAGATGCACCGCGATGCAAATGCGGAAGACCCCGACCCAAATGCCAGTTGACAACGTAATGCCGACGGGACGCAAAAAGCGTAACCCGCGGAAGAGCAGCGCTCACACAACATAGACCAGTGCTCCACCCCCACCCAGCACCCCACCGCCGTGCAGCGAACAACCAAAATGCCCAAATGCCACGCAATCATCAACACCAATGCACAAGTGACGAGCCCAACGCGCACACTGCGCGAGCACGGCGACACCCAATGCCCAGCAGCCCCCCGCGAATCCCGTGTGCGAGGTCGGGCAAACGAGAGAGAGCAAACGGAACAACACAACAGCGAAAGCCAGCGGAGAGAAACACCAGCAGCAAGTCCCAGCCTGGCAGCAAACGCGCCGCACAGGTCACCGTGCACCCGCCAATAAAAGTCAGCCGTCCCCCCAACCGCCGGAAAAAACTAAGGCCGCCGGCGCCAGCCGACATCCCCCATGCCCAGCACACCCCCCGGCCGCCGTGCAACACCAGCCAAACCAGCAACGAGGCAAAATCAACTAGCTCAGCTGCATGCCACCAACAACCCACCCACCCGTCAAGGGCCGAGAACTCCAGGCACAAACCCAGAACAAACTGGAGCCCTGTCCCGCACCCACACTGCACATCCCGAAAACTAACTATATACCTAAGTATCCAGAGGGGTCCAACAACTGGCCGACAGAGAAATGGGGAAGCATGGATCCGAGGCCAACAAAGCAAAACAGGGACGCAAACAGGTCCCTCCAAGCCAATGAGGAAATGCCTCCCCCGGACTCCAATGCACAAACTAAACGCCCAGCAGCCATTCAGAGACCCTGCCCAGGGAAAAAGCACAATGCATCAAGATGCATCGACAATCGCCCCACAATCCCACCGCAGCCCACCAAACCGCAATCGGATCAACCCGCGCAGAGACCCCCACCCCCAGAAGCCAGGGCACCCTGCGACCCCCCAAAGCGCAAAGGACCCCAGACCGCATGTCCCGGGGGAAGCTGTACCCCGCCCCAAGGAAGAACAGCAGAAAGCCGTGCCAGGAAGCTCCCTGCCGCCAGGGAGCGATAACGTGGGAGAACCAGGCCAACAGTCCCCCAGCCCAGCCAGAGGCATCCCTCCCTACAGTGCAGGCAGTGCCAGCAGCCCCCGAGGCCGATCCCATCCCCGGACAGGGGCCCAGCCCCCCCAGTCAAGCACCCCCAAGGAGGAGCACCAAAACCTACCCCGACAATGCCGGCCATGCGCCCCAGAATGAATCACTGAATCTTATTTAAAACTGCTGGCCAAGGATAAGCGTAAATACAGTAAGACTGTTATTCACGTCTAACAACTCCCGATTACGGCAGTCAGAGATCACTAAAATTAATGTTTGAGTTGGTGTGTACATGTGCAAATGTAACAGAGTTTGAAATAATCTCTTGTGAATTTCTACAAAATTGATATGTTTGTGTTACATTATGTAGTTTTGGAGCCACCTGGTGGGTTAATAGCGCAACTGCATACACGGTTCTTTCTCACATATCATACGTGCCTCTAGCAAAGGAAAAACTTCCAAGCTAGAGGTGGATGTACATGACCAATGTTGTGATCAATATTTCCATGTTTAATGTTTTAAAATTGTTTTCATGACTATCAGTAACATACATTTTTGACTATAAGCACTACTAACACGTAATATGAAAGTTACTGACACGTACGTGCAGAAATAGAGCTAACGTTAGCTGGCTAGCCAGACACCTGCGTGCTAGCTCCCGACGAATGCTTTTAGTAGTTATTTTGGATAATAATTGTTCTGTTCCTTTTTATGCAGATCTGATGGTTGCAGTTGCATAACACACAGTTAGTGACTGTGTGCTGTTGATTTTTATACCAGGTAGGCTTTGTTAAATGTAGGTTTCACATATTTTCATTGCATGAAAATCTCGCAATTCCAATGTTAGAATTTATTGCGGTTTGTGTGAAATGAAAACTTTTGTTGGCTTCAATGAGCTAATGGTGTTTCACATATTATTTATGACCCATTGTGGAATTCTAGAAGGACGTGGTCAAGTGTAGAAGTAATGCGAGGTTTTTGTACAATGGCAGTAACATGTTGCACTGTATAAAATATGAAATGTTGTTCTATTAATTGTCTATGTCTATTTAAAATGTTTGAAGATTTTATTGTGATTATAGAAGAAAACTGCTGTCATTGTTTAGATGCTCTTTAGAAATCATACATAATATTACCACTATATGATGCTGTGTTTGCTTTATACTAGTATGGACAGAAAAAGACTATAATACTGTTGCAGTGTGAAAATGTATTTTATATTAGTCTTTTGAACAAAGGAAACACTTCCAAGCTAGAGATCTGATGGTTGCAGCTGATGTTTTTACCAGAATTAAAGAAGAACCAGAGTGAGAGCAAGTCCTGTGTGGCTGTGTCGTCCTTCTACACCATAGACACAAAAGGGACACATTCACCACAGACAGACGCAGAGGGTTGCACAAACACAAGACTGGACTCCATACTTTTTTCTAGAGCCCTGCCTAATATGACCAGTGATGAAGTGTTTAGCCACTTGTCATCATTACATCACGGGGTGTCGAGATGTTGTCCAGCAAACAATGTGGGCTCTGTAGATACCTGGCAGACTTGGCAGCTCTAGAAATCTGAGTTTAATTTGTGCACCAAAACAGTGACAATCCAGAGTTTAGACCAGAAGACAGGGTGTTTGTAGTTTCCAACCTGGAAATACTACAGCCAGTTATATCTGTGTAAATGTAACATGCTCCCGCTCCATTTTCAAATTTTTTCAGTTTTTATCAAGTTTAGCCCTTTAAACAGATAAAGTAATTATTGTAGGTGTATTTAATATTCATGTGGACGTCGACAATGTTTGCATTTGTACTGCGTTTGTCTCGCTATTAGATTCAGTTGGCTTCTGTCAGTATCCCACCAATCTGAAACAATCATTAATCATTAACAGAGAAAAATAAGGATAACCACAGAATTATTTTCAGCACTGTAACAAGGCTGACAGAGAGTCACAGTTTTACTGAACCATCTATTCCTATAGCCCTTAATAGTAACAACTTCATGACCTTCAATCATAAAATTTTAATTATTAGAGACAAAATTCATCATAACCTGCCCTTAACCAGTAATGTGAGGGAATTTTCTTTGAACAAAATAATTCAGCTAGGGAACTAAATAATACAGTGTGTTACCTCCTGGAGCAGCTTGCGCTGAAAGCTGAAAGGATGAGAATGGACCAGTGTTCACTCTTCTTGTGGGTTCAGTGAAGTCATGGCCATATGACGTTACTGAACCCACTGGGCTCGTGTGCTTCCATGAGGGTGTAGACCAGTAAAAATCCAGTGTTTGGATTCAAGTTAAAAGTCACACTTACCGGCCACTTTATTAGGTACACCTGTTCAATTGCTTGTTAATACAAGGTACCCTTCAGCATCTGCACGAGACACCCTAACCCTAACCCCAACTAGCTACGTTTGACAGCCCCTCAAATTCCCTTATCCTTACCCTACCATCACAGGGGTTTGTGCCTTAACCTAAGTTAGTAACTGTATGCATGGTAACCGGCTAACCCTACAGTTGTGGCCATCCGCCTCACTGACAATGTGCTAGCAGTTAGGGTTAGCCTGCTTTGTGTTGCTGTGACCTAGCAAAGCAAAAAATGGATCCATCCTGCCTTGTATCAGCGGTTCAGGCTTGTGGTGGTGATGTAATGGTGTGGAGACATTTTCTTGGATCACTTGGGCCCCTTAATGCCAACTGAGCATCATTTAAATGCAACAGGCTACCAAAGTATTGTTGCTGACCATGTCCATCCCTTTATGACCACAGTGTACCCACTGATGGCTAGTTCCAGCAGGATAATGGAGTTCACTGTACTGCAATGGACTCCACAGTCACCAGATCTCAATCCAATACGGCACCTTTGGGATGGGGTGGAAAGGGAGATTCGCATAATGGATGTGCAGCCGACAAATCTGCAGCAACTGGGTGATGCTATCATGTCAATATGGACTAAAGTCTCTGAGGAATGTTTCCAACACCTTGTTGAAAGTATGCCAAGAAGAATTAACACTAGAACCGCCAGGGTTCATTGTATACCTATAACCGCCATAGCGGGTAAAATTTACCAGCTATAAAAAGTCTGTGCTTTTGTGATTATTTCTGCTACATGTTGCTCCAGCACACTTTGGGAAACATTTAGCACATTGGCTGTGCATTTCCTATAAACACCATCCCCATATTTCAGGCATTTACAGAATGTTTATTCTATTTTATTCATTTTCTTCACTGTGCAGGTCGTTCGCTTGCGCTGCGCATTTTTGCTCTTTTGATGTCATCCACTCGCCACTGTTATAGATGTTATAGCCTGGGTAATATTCTAAACACAGCTTGAATATAAATGAAGCATACAATTTACAAAAAAGTCTGACTGTTGTAGTGTTTTATAGACGGTAATAATAGCCTCATGTCGGCTAGTTCTTACTGTTCTGCTTGTTTTTTCGGACTCCATCGGTCATCCAGAGAGTAACACATAGCTACAAAAGTTGGTAATTCCAAATAAAAGTAGGAAATTTATTCGAAAAAAATGATTATTATCAATTCCAAAATTCATAGTAGATTTTTACCCAACAGAAAAATGTACAGGCCTAATGATCACTTTTACTAAAAAATACACATCACTGGAAAAGTTATAGCCGGTCAAAAAGTACACGAGGGAGCCGCACGCTCTCTTGAAGGGACCGCAGAACACACTATAAAAACTAGGCTACTGCAGCATTAGTTTTGATGATCATGTAGCCTACACAAAACCTATGAGCAGCAGCTTTTATGCATATTTACTTCATTCAAGTGGATCGCTGTCAGATAATGACCCATCAGATGCAGAATCAACCCAGGACTCATCGCTCAGCCCCCACCGTCAGACTCTCAGAATCGCGCTGAGCAAGTGAAATGCCTGTAGTGGGAAAGGCGTTGCCAATAGCAACATAGAATGTTTATCTAAACGCGTGACATGAACAGCGCTAAAATGACTGTTTTCTCTATAGAGGTAAATTTTACCCTCTGGCGCTTAGGTATAAATGGCCATTTTTTAAATCTGGTTTTATATTGACATTTTTTAACAATAGGGGGTGCTACATAACACACTTTTAGGAAAAGTCAGAGACTGGGGGACTTGAATATTATATTGAAACAATGATACATACAATCCAAAAACAGCCGCGGGTAAATTTCACCCATTAGCGGTTCTAGTGTTAGGGTAGTTCTGAAGGCAAAAAGGGGTCCAACCCGGTACTAGCAAGGTGTATCTAATAAAGTGGCCAGTGAGTGTATGTGTGAATTAACAGGGATTTTAGTGCTGCTCCTTCAGGCTTTTTGTTTTACATGCAGGCTGCTTGCCAGCAGTGCACTGGCTGGTGGCGACTCCAGTGTTGTCGGAGAATTGCTAAGCATGTCTATTAGATGCAAGATGATGAGATGCAACTTGGTTTTATTTTCGTTGGCTAACTTTTGCATTGAAACTCAAAATAAGTATTTATTGTTTGCTAGCTGGAATCCCAAAGAGGAGGTTTTTGTTGAGATATGGATTCTTGTTGAGATTTGAACTGAGATAAGAACCCATTCATTGGTGCTAGAACTGCTGGTTTTGTATTGAACACTGACTCTATAATACACTGTGGTGAACTTCAAGCTCTTGTCTGTTCTGTGTTTCTTGTCTGTTGGTACCTTTGAAAAAACTGGTTGTTGTGATTAAGTTAAGTAAGGTGAAGTGAATGTCATGTAGTTAAATAAATGGGTCCTTTGTGCATGCAAACATCCATGCACAGTTTTTTGTGTAAATATATTGAACATTGAATGTCAACATCATTTACATTAAATACCGACATTCACTCCCCACCAGTTATGTGCCATGCTTCAAGCTCAGTTTTAGTCTAGCCTGTCTATATTTTTTGCCTGTTGTTTGTCTGCTCAATTGCCTGTCAGTTTTGCTTCACACTTTTATTCAAGATAATCTGCCTACCTGCCACCTGCCAGCTAACCAAGCCTACCATCCAGTTTATTTCACTCCATTTTCAACAGCAACACCCACTAAAATAAAACGAGTTAATAATTAATTGGTAAGATTGAAAAGATGAAAAAGTGCGAGACAGACATTGAAGGTGGGAGAAAAAACAAAGACAAGGAGGAAAAGAAGGAAGATCTGAGGAACATGGGTCATTTCATTGCTTCCCAAAGGATAAAAAGGCACAATTACCAAAAGAGCTTGTAGTCCCACCCTTTTTCACTCTTTTGTTTCTCACTCTATCAGTACAGTACATCTCCCCACCCCCTGTCCTCTTGTTCTTATTATCCAGCTCTATCAAGGTGGTGGCACTTTCTTCTGTCCAGCCTGAATGTGAAAGGTCAGGCTGGTGATCAAGCCGGTAATTAGACAGACCTGGGAAAAGGTACTAGATCACTGCGTGTCACAACTCTTCAAATGAACAGCCAGGCAGCCAGTGTCGCCTTCCTACCCAGCTGCAGGTGAAGCCTGTGCCTCTTTTCATTTAGGAGGAAAATGAGAAGAGAACACAGCAAGGTGGTCCGCCTTTCTTTTTGCCCTTAATCCACTGCTAGTGGCTTCTAAGCCTATTAGTGTCTGAAATCTTTAAGACAGAGGCTAAAAAAGTGGGACCTCTGAGAGAGTGGAGATGAGGATAGGCATTTAATGTTGTCTGCAAGCTTTCGTCTTTTTCTTCATCTTTTATACATGCGGGGCAGATGCAATAACATAAATATAGGCAATATAGGGCAATATAATGCCATCCAATACAATAATACAAAATAGTTTGTTAGAAAGATAGGTTTGGTTGATAGAAAGGTGTTGGTTTAATTCTATTGAAAATTTAGTTTTTAAAGGACCTTACACCTTATAACCAAAACCTAAATAATGCAGTGTTACTTGGTATAATACAATGGAAGAACACGTCCAAATGAAGACTTGACAATTAATAGCTGAATCAACATCTCTCTGTCCACAACTCAGAACAAAACAAGATCCACAAAGGTGGTAATTATTGCAGGGTGTTTGTGTTGGATTGCATCAAATCGAAAAACTTTTTGTATTGTTTCCATCTTCCCCCAAATAGGTGGAAGTGAATATGCTATAGTTACTATATGATTTCATTAGTCTTGCAAAGCCAGACCGCTCTCCACACTTCGTTTTAGTGCTGTGCCAGCAATGGAGAAAGGTCTGACTGAACACAAAATTATTCTAGTATAAGGGGGAAAAACACTGGCTTGGTTGTATTTATTTAAACCAATCAGCCCAGGATGCAGCGACTGTGCCCTTGCAAAATAGGATTGGAAGATAGCAGAAGGGGAGGAGAATTACCAGAATTAGCAACGTTTTGACCCAACGCAGGTTTCCTCAGGTTGAAAATGAGTCCGACTGGCTCAGATCTTACTTAGTGGGCTACACCTCAACCGGATCAGTTGTCCTCCAGGATCCATCCTCTTCACTTACACTTTACACTTTTGGAGTCTTGGAGTCATTGGAGTCTAAACATCAGATAGATTAGTTGTTCTAGGTGAAAGATGATCTAATAGAGAAACCTACAGGCACTAGGGGGAAGACAGAACAATAAAAGGGACCAAAAGATGTTATCCTTCAGATTTGGTGTTGGCATTTGACGTGTTCACATGTTGTATGCTGGCACTGTATCTCCTCGGCCAGGCTCAATAAACCATGCTGTTAAGTCTTCATCAATCTCCGAAACTTCTTCACACCTGAACCTGGCTCACAATATTTCTTCAACAGTTCTTTGCATTTAACCCATCCTAATTAGGAGCAGTGGGCCGCACCCAGGGACCAATGCCAGATCTAGGCCAGTTCCTTGGTCAAGGGCACTGACTGGAAATTAACCCAAACATTAATATTTTTAATGGTGGGCAAACCGGAGCACCCAGAGGAAACCCACACAAACACAGGGAGAAAATGCAAACACAACACAGAAAGGCACTCCCCCAGCTGGGAACCAAACCCAGGACCTTGAGGTAGTAAGGCAGTGGTGGAAGAAGTACTCAATTTTCATACTTAAGTAAAAGTACAGATACTACACGAAAAATGTTACTCAAGTAAAAGTAAAAGTCATCCAGTATAAACCTACTCAAGTAAAAGTAAAAAAGTACCTGGTTTTAAAAATACTTAAGTAATCAAAAGTAAAAGTACTACACATCAAAATCTATTGATCTTACAAAACGCAATCTGTCTTTATAAATTCACTCAAAGACAGGTTTGAATACAGCATTATAAGTTATAGTGAATCACAATAAGGAGAACTGACTGGCAAGAGGACAAGTAATAATAATAATAATAATAATCCTTATTTGTAGAGCACTTTTCAAAAACAAGTTACAAAGTGCTTTAACAAGTGTAAAGAATAATACAAAAAAAAAAAAACAAGTGAATATTTCCTGTATGTGGGGAGGAGAAGTCTGCGTTATTGCTCTTCTGATGTGGTAGTATCCCCTTCAGACTGTCTGACAGGCACAGAACCCCATTTAGGACTTTGGGTATGTTAGAGGCAGAAACCAAAACTAACTGAAACACTTTTTCAATTCACAATTTCTCAATTCACGATCTCACCAAAAATCCACATTTCAACTTCAGCACCTCTCATAAAGTGCAGCTCACAGTCCCAAACAGAGCAAGGCTGGCTGCAATTTTCAGATGTTTATATTTCAAAACTCTACCAGCTACGTTACCACTCGGTCACAAACTGGCTGCTACTCACAGTGCAAAAACAGAGCTACTGCACAGTGACACCTGATATCATAATGCTCTCACTTCAATCCTCCCTCTGTAAGAAGCCTGAATAGAAACCTCCTCTAGAACAATCCAGTGCTGGTTTGAATGGACCTCTGTGCACTAACTCAGACCTCATGTGTGATAAGACTGGGGGCCAATCTGCTGGGTCATTTGGTAGAGCAGCAACTGTTCCATCAGGGTCTGAGCGTCTTGTGTCTGATGCTGGCTGTACATCTCTGGCTGTGCTTATGTGGCTCCTCCAGGTTTCCTTTTTATACATTTTCAAAAATAAAATACTGTTTATAAAATGACTGGGCTGATTATGTGATGCTTATTATTTACTAAGATGTGCATCCATGTTGCCCAGTCTATCCAGCTAATCAACATTTCATTAGTCAATGTGAATCCACTGCTTCCCATCTTGCATTAGTCCAGAGTTGTAACTACACCTTCACTAAGAAACAGATAATTACTCTCTTGTTGTTAAGGAATGCCGTCACATCTTGTCTTAATTATGTGCGCATGTATATGAACGCATTTTTGCAACGCGGCTATATTTTCCGAGCTACAGTTTATAAACACCGTGGCCCGTCTGCGTTTATCAAACGTAATAAATAGTTGTATTTCACTCTGACATTGTTCAGTCACAGTCTGACAAGCAACCAAGACACAGAGTTGAGAGATGTGCTGCTCAGCTGGTTAGCAGGACAGACAGACAGAGATTCACTGCAGCTGCACATTAACATTAGCCTACTGTTATCTGCTGACCTCAGACTTTGAGAGAAGAGAACACATGTTTACCTGACGTTCACACAGTTCACTCTCAGTATTTTCTTTTCTCGTTCCCAGAAGGATGGTCCCTCTTCATCTTCTCATCATAGTTGTAAACACTCGATTTCAACTTTGACATGAGAGTGAGGCAGGGCCGTCCAGCTCTGGCTAGAGTGACCTGATTTCTATCACTGCGTATGACAGTGCGAATCAGCTTCGCCCAGCTGATGCGACACTAAGTCGGCTTTATCAATTTTACATTTGTTTTTCAATGCTGCTCCTCTCAGGTGCGCTGCATACTAATACCGATATAACAAGTAAAAAGTCGATATTTGACTTAGAAATGTAGCTAAGTGAAAGTAAAAAGTTGCAACTAAACAAACAACTAAAAATACTCAAGAAAACTCAAGTACAGATACTGAAAAAAACTACTTAAGTACAGCAAAGAAGTACTTCGTTACTTTCCACCACTGCTGTAAGGTGACTGTGCCAACCACTGAGCTACCATGTTGTCCAATTAGGTTGAGTAAGTGCAATAAAGTTCAATTCAAAATGTGTTCTACTTAACAGTTGATGAACATTGATTTTCTTTGGTGTCCCGCAGCTATTCCAGTGAGGTTGTGAATGAGTACACATCTATTCTAGATTGTAGTTGTGTGTACATAACTGGGTGGATTTTTATTTCTATAACTGTACTCTTCATTAGAACAATTGTCCATTTACAACTTAATAGAGTGTAATTATGATCGACGGTCGTTGTAACTGAATTTTACCAGCAAGCCTGAAAGAACATGAGATGATTTGTAAGTGATGCGTAAGTGCTTGAATGATACAGTATATGCGCTGACAATCCAAATATTTGTATGAGAAAGGGAGCAATCAGTCTCCTTAATAGATTAATCTACATCCATACTCTCTTTATGCTCTCACAGTGTAAGTACAATATTATGCCTGAGCAGCCAATGTTAAAGGTAATATTGATTTAGTTATTCATGAGTTTCACCAACTGTGAAGCTCAAATTGCCGCATGACAGTGCATTTTAATCATCCTCCATATCACAGCACAGGCTGTCATTACCACAACACCAATATAACACAATGTCACTTCAGAGTATTTTAAAACCCCTTCCCTTTCTGTATTCCACCAAACTGAAGTAACAAAAAAGACAGCATCTCAGTGATCAAATGTGAAGGACGCTCAAATACTGCTTCCACAAATATCTGTGCATGTTCCCTCAACCAACCCCCTGCTCTCACTCGAACACACTGAAAGTGTATGCAGTACTAATGCATATTTTTAAATGTTTATTATTTAACTGTAAAACTGTTGTAGCTGTACTTAAACTAGCTTCAGAGAGAGAAACCAATTATGGGAAAGATCCTCTGCATACACTCCGGCCGTGATGTTTAGAGCGTAAATGAAAATTACTGTTCCTGATTTTTCAACAGGCCCCGCAAGAGACTGTCCTTACCAGAAAAACAACACTTGCTCACAAGAAATTAAACAATTCTCTTGACGTCACTCTCCTCCGAGCCGTGGGAATAAGGCTCCCTTATTCAGTAGTAATATAATATATTACTGCCTGCACGCCACAGCCGCATCGGGGTGGGGGGAGGTCTCTGACAGGGAGGCAGACAGTATGTGCTGCTTGTTGCAGAGAGTCCAAGATGCGGGGTCACTGTCCAGCTAACAGCAGCCAGCTCAAAAAGTGTGAGAAATGTGTGAAACAGCTGCAACTAACTTCTCAAAGAGACTACTCCAATACGTCTATTTCAATTGCTAATGTTAGGTATTGTGATAACTGCCAAATTCGGGTGTTAAAAGTTGTGACGAAGGCACTATGTGTGCTTGTCTTCCTTTTATTGTTATCATGTTTGCAAATTAATGTTACTGTGGCGACAGGAGTGTCAACTTTAACGTTACTGCTTTTATGTGAACAACTTGCCGAGATAGCAAGTGTTTGTTTGCAACTAATTAATAATTCTGCTACACATTACAGATTGGCAAAATTATACACAGAATTTCATGAAGGCTGATAAAAAAGCAAACCAAAGCAATACTTACATGTATGTGGCTGTTATGCAAAGGACATTGTCCACGGGGGTGCTGGTAGCATAGCTAAGTGCAATTAAAGAAGGATGAGTCCTTGCGTATTACCAGGCTCGGGAAATGTGGAGATATGGTGAAAACTGTACAACTGTTATATTAAATATAAAATATTTTAATCTGGATGAAGCTACTGGATAAAACTAAAACCCAGATTGCTATTCACCATCCAAACGAAAATCCCTCTCTTTCTTTTCGTCGAAGCTAGCATTCCGATTGGATACAAAACAGCCAATCAGGGTTACTTTCTCCAAGCCTGTGATTGGCTGGTTTTGTGACACATTGCAACGCTGTGCCAAGTTGCGCGAGCTCGCATGCACAGCTGAGAGCAGAGACTGCAAGCATGAAGGCAAAGTTGACTTGCACAGTCAGAGTTAAGCTCACACAAAACGGATTTTTGTTTGCTCAAATGTGTAGTATAAGTTGCGTGCTCATGAAAGGCAGTACCATCACATACCCATAGCAACTGCTACTGGCAAGGACTCCTCCAGGAAGGCAACAGAGGGGTGCAAAAAGTGCAAGGCGTGCAGGAGAAACACACCATTTATGTGCAAGGCTTGCAGAGTGTCCCTGTGTGTCATTATTTACAGAAACTGCCATGAAGACTACCACAAGTGACCACGGCACAAATGAAACAACTACTTCTTTCCACTCTGCTATTAAAAATAAACATATATTAAAACTAATAAACTGCACATAGTTCAGTAGTTGAGGGATTTCAGATCTCATCTAGCCTGGGAACGCCTTGGGATCCCCCAGAAGGGGTTGGAAAGTGTTTCTGGGGAGTGGGATGTCTGGAACTCCCTGCTTAGTGTTCTGCCACCGAGGCCCTACCGCGTAAGTGGTAGATTATTGATGGATGGATGTAAATTTCAAATAGTGTTGTATTGAAACATAGTTGGTTCATGTTTCTACATTCAAAGTAGAAAAAGATTTTTTGTGTTAAGTAAAATATGATGAAAAAATGTGAAATTTATGTATTCATGACACAATTAACACTTCATAGTTTCTATTGTAGATGAAACTATTTAAACACCTTTGTACTGAGCTGATAAAAATGATCATATCTCAAAAACAAAGAAATGACAGTTTAAATAACTTGTGGAGTGTGAAGAAATATTTTATCTTTCTACATTTAGAAATCTTTAGAATCAACATGTTTTGTGTGTTTATTTAATAACATTTGATGAGAAAACAGGTCAGATTTTTGTATTTTTTTAATTTATGAAACAATTTCAATACTTACATTATGGTTTATGACTTACGTAGCCTTTTAGCTTAGGCCATACAGATTTTAGGAATGAGTCATGAAGCATTTATTAGCAATTTATTAGCATAATAAGCAAAACTACCAGTGTAGGCACTGGCAGACCATTTGTATTGAGTTCAAAGAGTTAAGATTTTAAACATTGTTCAAAAGCAAACTTGACATGGTTTTCAGACAAACAGTACAAACACAACGAATATGCCTCCTGTCACAACCAGTATAACAAAATACATCCTGTGACCTTGATTAACAGGAAACTAAACTTTTCATCATTTCTGTTCATCATGCATTCTGTAACTTTTCCCTCTTGCTGTATGAGTCATGTGTAGGCAAAGTTCAACCAGCTCCCACATGTTGCAGTAAATTCACTGCCAACACACAAAAGACAAATATTTCTGATAATAGATGTTTAATTTGCTCTTTTGTTTCACTGTTACACCTCCTTGACATGAATGTCCAGGTCTGATGTGGGGACAATATCCCGGACAAAGTGAATGTAAAACACTAAGACTAACTATTCTTAGAGCCTTACCAGTAATACAATTGTACAGGTTGATGTTAGAGCAAGAAATGGTAAGGGTTAATGCTCTAGTGGGCCATGAATGTGCTCAGTAAATTTGATGTTATTATTATTTATTTATTTATTAAATTCCAGAGGTCTATGAACACATTCAACCAATGATTCAACCAATATCCATAGTAAATGCAATGTAAATCCGGTCATTATACTAACGAAGGGCATCTCTTTTGCCAAAACACAGTGCTCATCACTGTTTCTAAAAAATGTAATATAATCCCGAAGCAGCTGAGTAAATTTTGAGGCCTGTTCAGGAGCTGGTTTCGTTTGGTGACATGCCCCTTTTCCACCGAATGGTACCAGCTAGACTCGCCTCGACTGTACTCGCCTTTTTGGGTTTTCCATTGCTACCTGGTACTTTTTTTTGTATCACCTTCGTCGAGGTTCCAAGCGAGCTAAGATGAGGTGATACTAAAATGTGACAACACTGCCGACCACTGATTCACTGGTCAGAGAGAATCGTCAATATTCACTGCATCATCATTGCATGAGCCAGACAGAGGCCAGCAAAAGAATGAGAAGTTTTGATGTGAGAAATCAACAGTATAGATTTGTAGTCTGTGTAATGCTTAAACGTTTTCGGAGTTGAGGAGCTCCGCAAGTGCAGCGAGGGAAGCTAACAAGCCGCTGCCGGAGGAAGCTAACTAGCAGGGTTGGGAAGATTACTTTAAAAATGTAATCCAGTACAATTACTAAAAATGTAATCAGTAACATAATCCAAGTATCACAAAATAAAAGTAATGTAACTTGATTACTTTTAGTTACTTTTGGATTACTTCAATATCAAATACGCAAATAAAGACAAGAGAGTATCAAAGATGCCTTGTCTGCTCAGTGGATTTTTACAGAAACATACAATTATTTGCAGCGGCTAATTAAAACTGCTCAGAAGATAATTGGTACCCATCTCCCGAGCATCAGTGATATCGGTGAGGTGCCTCCGCAGAGCCCAAAGGATACTAAAGGACAGTACCCACCCCAGCCACAGCCTGTTCACCCTGCTGCCTTCTGGGAAGAGATATAGAAGTTTCTGCTGCCACACCACCAGACTGCAGAGCAGCTTTTCCCCCCAAGCTATCAGACTCTTAAACTCTAATTCATCCTCAGCACTGCTGTAGCAGAGGGGAGTTAGAAACTCATTTTTACTTTATAACTTGTTTTACCTTGACAAAATAAATCTACCTACCTACCTATAAAATATCCCATTCCCATGAAATCTAAATCGATGTTTAAATGTTTTTATATCATATGCCTGGGCCTGTCATATGGCAGAATCATTTGACAAAAAATGTTGTTTTGTAGGTATTCTTGACAGTGGCGGCTGGTGAAAAATATTTTAGGTGGGGCTGTGCCATATCCAGTCAGTTTCAGTAACCGTCCCAATACAATTTAACACAAACTGCAGGATACCAGTGCTTTGTGAAATAGTCAGAAATTATTTAATGCCAATATTATATTATTATATTAATATACAAAGACATAAACAGTGAACATAAACACAGAAAGGGACATGAAAAGAAAATACTCAGGTAAAGTTTATAGGCTACCTCTAATTTGTACTGAAGTACAGTAGGCCTATTTAAATTACTGTCCACCACTGGAAATAACCACATCTTAACACTGCCTATAAACTCTACAGCTTACCTCTGTAGTCAACCGCTGTTGTTCTCCTTGTTGATGTACCGTAGCACAAGTATGGAGGACTGATCCTGACAAATTCAGAAATAAATACAGAAATAAATAAATGCTCAATAAATAAATAAGCATCCGATTAAATGCACAAAAAAATAAAGTAAATAAACAAATGTAGGCAGTAATTAAATTATACAAGGAGACATAAATGTATATATCTATTTTAATTAGCTTCTTTACTTATTCACCTTTGTAATAATTACCTTATTTATTTATTGTCCGTTATAATCTTCAACTTTATTTATTAATTACTTCTATTTTAAATGTATTTATTTATGTGTGTTTTAATATTTTTGTCTGTTTTATTCTTCCATTGCATTTTCTACCCTATTTATTTCCCCAGTGGTATTTATTTCTGCCCGGCCTTTTTACATTTCTCTATGCATTTCTGCCTCATTATGCAAAAGAGGAGGTGCTGTGTTTCAAGGGGTGAACTTCTCTCCTATTGGTGGACCAGTCAGACAGGAGAGCTCTAGGCCTACTCTACCTGCACACATCAACAAGCTTGCTCCTCACACAGTCAGATGGCTTCCTTCAGTGCGCTGAGGTGTTTAGCAACTCTATTTAAAGACAATACTACCAGCCATGTCTTCCTTGTTTTTCATGTGGACGCTCTGACAGAGTTTTCATTTAGCAACTTATACGGACACAGAACTGCAGGAAAGTGAGCTGTTGTTTCTGTGTGTAAGAAATATGATGAATAATACATGTAATTTGTTAAGCTATGACGAGAGTCATAAAAGTCCGCTAGGCGCTAGGCTAATTTATGTAGTGTTAATATCATATAGGCTAAAGCTCTTAAGCTAGTGGTGGTGACTAACAAATAAACTAATCTTGAGGGTTACCGTTAAGAAGAATTTTATGCTTCTGTTAAATGTGAATGCTATTAAGCCATGTTTATATGTGGTAATGGAGTCAATTTAAAGTTAACTTTACTGCACTTAACCAGTCGAAATTATTTAATGAAGGCTAGTTACTGTACTTCTATGTCTTGCACAGAAGAATGGAGGAGGCATGCGGAGAACATAACCATATTTGTCAGAGGAAAAGAAGAAGAAGGAGGAGGAGAAGGAGAGCAACAAAGAAAATAAATAAAAAAATAAAATAAATTCCTTTTATATTCCTTCTTGCATGTCTTGTTGTTTATGTGTAGATACAGAGGAAGAATGGGACACAGAACACATCTCATCGTTACTTTGTGTTAGAGCATGGGAGAACAGTGGATACTTTTAATACAGCCCACACCCCTAACATTGCTGTGTAACTACAGGATAACAAGTGGAGAACATTCAAGATTTTGAACTGTCTGTATAGTTTATTCATCTTGTGTAATGAATGAAAATAAATAGGCCTTCTAGGCTCCTCTCTACTTTGACATTTAAGATTAGCTTGTTTGATCCACCTTCATACACATATGTGACGTTACTGTACAACTTGAGAAAGATAAATTGTTTTCTGCTCCAGCCTGCCTAAAAGAAAAGCATTTTTGGGATTAAATGGGCTTTATTAGCTGCTGCAGTACAAGGTGAACTTAGAACAGACCCATTTCTCAACTTATTATTCTAAATCATGCAACGAAGAAGAAGAAATGCATAATAAATTCTGGGACAAAATCTGTCCACAAATACTGTACAGCATGTAGTCTAATGAACAAGCCTTGTGTCATAGCTGACTTGGGCAGTGAAATGTTTCATTTTTTAATTCATGTGGTCATAGTTGTCCACAACTCAAATCAGATCAGATAGGAAGGTATTTCAATGTACAACTGCAGTACTTAAATCTAAGTAAATTAATTTCCCTGACATTTTTGTGTTATTTTACTTTTAATAGACACATGTAACAGGTTTTATACTTCCTGTGAATATAATCCAATTAATCTTATTTTCATACTGTATATCCGTTGTGTAATTTGATAAATTATGTTGTATGTGGTGCTTGCATCGCGTACTATTGAGACTTCAAGGCCCTCTTCAGATAAGATTCTCAGACTGCAACATGTGTCTTTGTAAAGAGAGAAACAGACAGAAAAAAGTCTCTAACTCTGCCTGTCAGCTCGCTCTGCTCCGTTAAAACTGAATTTACCATACAGAAATGAATACAAGTGCACTCCAGATTTAGCTGCAGCTAGCTGACCGTGTGCTTCTCCCTATACCGCAGTTCTGTGTCCATGCATGCAGCAAACTGAAAACACCGTCTGTCAGAGCATCCACACGAAAAGGGAAGGAAGACATGGCTGGTAGAACTGTCCTCAGATAGAGTCTCTTTTACAAGGGAGTCCTGTATAGCACAAATAAAACAAAATTTTTCAACCATGAGCTGAAAAACAATACATTACTAAAATTAAAATACTGTAGCAGACCTAAATTTTAGTCATGCAATTTTTCTCGTTTCAGGGCACCACCGGAGTTGTTATAATCCTAGAGTCTCCGGACCTCTAGGTAGTTTTAATAATTATACAATTATTACTAGTGATCAGTTAGTTAATAATCGCTCAATTATCTTAAATCAGTCAGTAAGTCTCATATCTAAACGGTCAATTCTCTTGGCAGGAACTAGAAATAGGCAACACACACAGCTCTTGATTATATTACAGTGAATTTATTCTCTAACTAAGGTGATAAAAAGATGGTTGGATACAGGGAACATAAACATTTGCTGAGCAATGAGCCTGGAGGTTCGATTGTGGGAAGCATTTGACTCATACGGCATAGAAGAGCTAATGAAAGTAAACTAATGCTATAATTTAGGAGTTAAAATGGACATCTGATCACAGAACATGTGTTAAGTCTTACTGCTTGTCGACAGCCTGCTTTTGGCCTGTTGCACGGGTCCCACGCTAGCTGCCTGATCCTGGCTTTTTGCTAGGGATTCTCCGGGGTTCTCCGTGTCTGATTGAAAACGCCTCCTCCATCTGGCAATTCGGCTGTTTTCAGGTTTCCTTCGTTGTAGCTGGTGAGACCACGTGGCTTGGTCTGACCTCGGTGAAGTTGACTCGACGAAGAAGGCTTAAAATGGAACTTGGTCGTTCCTGAATTAGTCCAGTGTAACTTAACGGACTGATAACTTTAACAACACAAAAGAAATAAAGAAAATAAAACAAACTGAAGGCAGATCGATGTCGTGGCACTTCAGGTGTGTAGCTTCAGGCGAACAAAAGGCCGGTCTCGCTGGCGAAGCGTCCAGCGAGCAGAGCAGAGTGGAAGAGAGCCAACAGCCAAGAGAAGAGAACGAGAGGTCGCGTGTCGTTCTTTTGTTGCCTGGGGCGTGGTTCCCCAGGGGGCGTCTCAGGTTTCCCAAGGGACTGCCTTTCTAAACTTAATGTTTAAAAGAAATCTATTTGCGCGTATTATAATCAAATATTTTCCACAATCAAACCTCAATGGTCAAACGGTTGTACTGTTCTAAGCATTTGGTAACAGGAAACAATTGTCACATTATTGGTCAGGATATTTATACATTTAACGGCATTTCCAACGAGGGCATGTAATACTTATTTCGTCCACTTGGGGGAGCTCAGGTTACATGAGTATAGTAAAACATTCCTTTGTCCTCATTTCTAAAGGAACTTTGTAGGAAAGTATTATGAACAAGCATTGATCACATTAGATGAAGGAGTGTCTTGCTGAAAATAAAAACACTGCACAAGTAACTTTCTTTTCAGCACTAATAACAGATAGCAACAACAGTTAACATAACTACTCAAATAGAAGCAAACGTAATCAAGTAACTAAAGATT
>NC_060159.1:14953973-15010381 GCF_021292245.1 Micropterus dolomieu
ACAAACAGACAGCACAGAGAAAGGACAACACCTGTAAGAGAAGGGGGAAAGGGGGATGGAAGGTGGGGACAACAGGGAAAAGCTGTGGGAAACACCAATTGCAGAAAGCAACGAAACCTGAGAGGGGGCAGGAGGAGAAAAACACAACAAACAAAAACAAACAATAAAAATAATAATAATAGTAAAAGACAACCAGCCGAACAGCAGCAATGAACAGCTGACATAGTAAGACAACTAAGAGAAAAATGAAAACAAGAAACAGTCACACACACTAAATAAGCAACACAGCACAGCCACGAGAGCTGGAATAATAATTAATTTAAATAAGTAACTGAAAGAAAAGCATCAGGAATAATTCTACCAGGGACAACCTAAATTTGTTTGTGTCTATGTGTGAGACTGATTGTGTCTGTATGTGTGTGTGTGTGTGTACATGTGTGTGCGCATAAGCCTGTTAAAGAATGTAGTTGTTAGTGAGAGTGGGACGCCACGACTGTAACAGGCAGGCAAGAACCCCAGTAGCCAATAGGGGTGGGAGAAAGAAAAAGAATAAATCAATCAAAAAAAAAACAAAGACTCCCAGATGCACCGCGATGCAAACGCAGAAGACCCCGACCCAAATGCCAGTTGACAACGTAATGCTGACTGAACGCAAAAAGCGTAACCTGCGGAAGAGCAGCGCCCGGACCGACCGCGGCGCGCACACAACATAGACCAGTGCTCCCCACCCACCCAGCACCCCACCGCCGCACAGCGTACAACCAAAATGCCCAAATGCCACACAATCATCAACACCAATGCACAAGTGACGAGCCCAACGCGCACACTGCGCGAGCACGGCGACACTCAATGCCCAGCAGCCCCCCGCGAATCCCACGTGCGAGGCCGGGCAAACGAGAGAGAGCAAACGGAACAACACGACAGCGAAAGCCAGCGGAGAGAAACACCAGCAGCAAGTCCCAACCCGGCAGCAAACGCGCCGCACAGGTCACTGTGCACCCGCCAATAAAAGTCCGCCGTCCCCCCAACCGCCGGAAGAAACTAAGGCCGCCGGCGCCAGCCGACATCCCCCATGCCCAGCACACCCCCCGGCCGCTGTGCAACACCAGCCAAACCAGCAACGAGGCAAAATCAACTAGCTCAGCTGCATGCCACCAACAACCCACCCACCCGTCAAGGGCCGAGAACTCCAGGCACAAACCCAGAACAAACCGGAGCACAGCCCTGCCCCGCACCCACACTGCACATCCCGAAAACTAACTATATACCTCAGTATCCAGAGGGGTCCAACAACTGGCCGACAGAGAAATGGGGAAGCATGGATCCGAGGCCAACGAAGCAAAACAGGGACGCAAACAGGTCCCTCCAAGCCAACGAGGAAATGCCTCCCCCTGACTCCAATGCACAAACTAAACGCCCAGCAGCCATTCAGAGACCCTGCCCAGGGAAAAAGCATAATGCATCAAGATGCATCGACAATCAAAATGAAGGGCCAATTGTGACAATTCAAATTATAAACATTTAAGAGAAGGTAAAGCAGTAAGGCTCTCAGGCATTCAGCTATGTTTCTCCTGCTTTTCTATAGAGCCCGACCGATTTATCGGCCGGCCGACATTATCAGCCGATATGTGCTAATAGCATACAATCGGCATCGGCCATTTATAACAGCAGATATGACTATCTGATGAGAATCAGTCAGAACCTTCACTCATGTCATGGGTGTTGCATAGTTTGCCCACCAGAGGGTGCGCTGCAGCTCCCCTGTGTTAGTGGTGAGTCGGCCCTTCATCAAGTTAATTACATGACTTAAACAATTATAATAAAACAAAGCTAAGCACTTCACCTCTCCTGAAAACACTCTTGCTAACTTCACGACTTGCCAATCCTCCCGTTTTTCACTACCCTTTAATATTACGGTAGTTGGGTGTTGGAAGCTACGCTGCTGACAAACGTGTTTGTAGATTTATTTCAGTGTGGCAGTTCTAGTGCACGGTCCACATTTGTCCATAGTTAATCACTTCAAAATATTCTCCAAAGTCATGTACAGCAGCTAACGCTGCCTGTTGCTAAATTAGCCACAAAGCTAACGCTATGTTCATCAGTGGAGGAGCGCTAACGGTAATGAGCCGTTTAAACTGATTGTTTCTGACGTATTCTAAATATATCTGCGATCCGCCTGTCTGCAGTTAGTCGGCGTGTCTGAAATGATTAAACCAGAGCAGACATGTAAATAAACATGAGTTGAACAAGAATCTAACTGTACCTCCTCTTTTTGTGACGTTGTCGCTGTAACGACTCTGGTTATAGTTATAACGTTAGTTAAATGAAATATCAAAGCTGCAAGTCCTCGTTGTAGACAGTTATGTAGTATCAGATGCATTCAACAGCAGATCACTGTATAGACAGCATGAATTATACCAATGGTGGTTAAGAAATGGTTTCACATAGCTTTGGTTAGAATTAAAGAGTGCTGGTAAAGGGATAAACTAGATATGAATATGTTACATTGAAATTATGGCAGATTATGTGTAAAGTGAAATGCACATGCTTATTCTCTCTCACTCACTCTCTGTTTACAGATGGCTGAAAAAGTTGCACTTTCCAGCAGCAAATATTTATTGATGAGCAATTGTTTACATGTTCACTCTTTGAGACGGTAATCTATTTTATTAACATAATCCATTTAGGAAAAGGTTTTATAGTCCACATACAGACCAGCTTTCAGTATCGGCCTGTTCTAAGTATAGTTTATACAGTAAAAGGATATACTATCCAAATCATTCTCAAAATCCAAATATCGGCTCATAAATCATCTGTCAATGTACTCTGTACATTGACAGATGTACACAGTACATTGTTTCCCACAGAAGTAAGAGGAGGGGGTACCATCAATGGCAGCTATGTACAGCATGCTAACCTCGACAACCCAGCTGTATTCGTTAACATATCCGTCTCCGACATTGACAGCGTTGTGTTAACTGAGACTAACCTCTCAGAGTTAACTTGAATGCATTAGTTTTTCTAAAAACACACGGCTCCGTTTCATTGTGTTTGTGAGAGAGAGAGGGAGCGAGCCAGCGGAGGTGCTGTGTGAATCTATGCGCTGCGCGTAGCTCCACAGTGGATTATGAACTTACTCATATTAAATAGCTATTTAGCAAAGCTATTTAGTATGTGGCAGTCAGCGTTGATAATGTGGCGTGGTGTGTTGCCACAAATAAATCAATGAATGGGAAACACTGCAGTGTGGTGCGGATTCTAGAGACTGTTAAAGAGACAATCTCTAGTTCTGATAGTTGGTTAAAATCCTCTTAATATCGGCGCATGAAAAACTAATCGCTGATCATCCCTTCAATCGTCGATAGCCGATCCAATCACCAATCGGAACAAGCCTATGTGGCACCTTTTCACCTCAATAATAAATTATTTAATTTTAATTCAGTTATAAACTCCTGTACTTTAATAGCTCGTGTGTTTCAGCAGGTTTCCTGCTCATGTTCTAAACTTTCTGCACATTCAGAATCTGTCGCACATATCTGTGTTCTATTACGAGACAAACGTCATAATTTAATGAGAATTCATATTATTCTTTGAACGTCTACCTGCCCTATACTCTGCTGTGCATTACGTTATTGCTCTGATAATATGGTAGTATCCTATTCAGACAGTCTGACTGACACAGAACCCCGTTTAAGACTGTATGCTAGAAGCTACGTTACCACTCTGTCACAAACTGGCTGTGACTCACAGCGAGAGGGGGGGTCACTTGATTACTATCAAGTGACGCCTGTGTCAGCTGGGTGGAGATGATTCGTACAGCGAGTCGATGCTATCAGTTATGCATTTGTATTTCACTGCATGAGAAAATGTATGAAGCGGCCAATCGTGACAATTCAAATTATAAACAGGGTGTGAAGTGTGTCAATTGCATGAGTCTCTTGAGACAGCTTTTCCACTGCCGAGAAATATTGTCACGTTTTAATTTCGTCAAACTTTGTTTTTTAATATTCATACTGGTTGAAATAAACAATTTGATAGTAGTCTCATTTCCCATCTTTTCTGAGCATGAGGTTTGTGTGAGAGGAATCCTAAATATAGGCAGAGTGAGTTCAGGGATTGAAGCAAATAAAAGCCTGTGCTATTAATTGAATTTGTACGGTAATGGACTGAAACTTTGACAACCTGTTCATAACTCAATTGTGCCTGATTTGTTTCAGTGTCTGGCAGATGGAGGAGACCTGAATTCATTTGAGTTTAAATCTCTAACAGACTCCCTTAATGACATCAAGGCATCTATTGATCCCTCCAACCTCAGGTAAAACAGTGTTTCTAACTCCACTTCCTTAGTCACGCTACACACGACCGGAGATAGTTTTCTGTCTCTTTAAATGGCGTGTCATTACCAATCATCATTCAGTCAGCCTGAAAGTACTGACCATTTATTTTTCTGTGTTTCTAGTTGCTTCCAGAATAATGTCGAGATCCACGTGGCACACATCCAGAGCGGCCTTAGCCAGCTGGGCAATCTGCATGCATTTGCGGCCAACAACACCAATGCAGTCTGAGTACCTGTATCAGCCACACACAGGTGCATGCACACACAGAGGTGTGGGCCTTTTTTAAAATATCATCTTTTGAGATGGTGCTTTCACCTGAACTGTTTAAAAAAAAAAAAAAAAAAAGACTGAAAACAAAAAGCCCTTGTGGATGCTGTGGATCACCACCATACAGTCTGAATTTGGATGTCCTCTGTGAAGCGACTCAGAGTTCTGCAGAAGCTTTGCTCTGACGGGAGGGAGGATGTCTATAAGTATTTTACTCACCCATTTTATTGTATGAAAATGTTGGTGCACCCTATTGAACACAAACCTGAAAGAGTCTTAAACTATTGCCACCAATCCAATTCTCCAAACTCAATGGTTATTTATTGGTTTCATGTGCCAAACATTGATTCTTACAGTTTTTATAGTCCATATTTATTTATATTTGAGTAGGTGTGTATGGTTACGAAACAATATTTTGCTATCTCTAAAGTTTCCCCCTGTTAGTGTTGTGTTGTGTTGCTCCACTGATGGTAAGCACGGGGGGGGGGGCTAAAGAATGTTTTATAAAATTGTTTATTGTAGATAATTGTACAATATCTCTGATTATTAGGACTATCGTCAACATTTCTGCTGTGTGTTCAGAAATGGCTTTTGTAATTTTGTGTGCACTGAAAAGAGATTTTGGTATTTTTATAAAGGAGCGCTCCGGGGTTTCGATGCCTTTTACTTCCTGAGATGATCTTAGCATTTCCATATTTGGCATGGCTGTTGCTGCAACCCCCACACTAAGCCTGCATCACTGATGTAACCTCTAAAAATTCAAGTCAACAGTTTTTTCCCCTAGAGAATCTCCTTTTTCAGTTTTGTAAAGTTGTATATGAGAGTGCCACAGGGCAATTGTATATAAATGTTTCCGTCTTTTTATATTAAACATAATATTGCAAAGCAGCATTTGGTCTTGTAGTTTTTAGTCTTTATTAACAGGTGAAACCAATCAACAGTTCTTTTTTTTTTTTTCTCTTTTTTTATACAATCGACAGTTTTATTACTATTTTACAATAAATACACATTTTTCTTTTTACACAAACAAACAACTGTATACTGCCTCTTATGATAAAGGTAGCTTTTTTTTTTATGTCATCTCCTAAAACACATCACATGAAGCCACCAAAGCCAGCCATAGCCTCGTTTTCCCAGTCAGAGTCCGAGTCAGTGAAGTCCTGTGCCTCAGTGGCATGGATTGGGGAGAAGTGGCTGAACCAGTCCCCTGTGGCCCTCACGCGTTGATACTGGATTTGGCATCCATTATCCTTTGGTGATGACCTGTTAAAGTTATTCTGGCTCGGGATGGGAGGAATCACAACTTTCATCTCTGGCCCAATGGTCTTGTTGGGTGGGAAGTTGTCGTATTCCACCAAAACCTTTGGATTCTGGTTGGCGGTCACGCTGGCTTCGATCTTGGGAGGATGCTCGTTCTCCTTGGGATAGAGGTGGACGTTGCAGCATGGGACGTTCACGCTCAGCTCGTGCCGCTGCATCTGCTCGGGCTTCACCCTGGCTCCCTCCTTGTCATAGATGCAGGAGAGGGATGTGTGTTCAAAGCTGCTGGGTTTTGTGGGGACACTGGTTCCATGAATGTCCTCTGCGTTTTGGTGCATCAGAGGTCTGAAACTGTCTTCCAGTCCAAACCCTGCTATCCTGTGTACCTCGGCTCCATGGTTGCTGTCATAAACTGAAAGAGAAAACAGAAGTATGACATTAGTTCTCAAATTGTTTTAGACTTTGACTGATTCCCAACACTGGAGAGTCGTTTTAAGCAACTTATTATACAAATTGAGGTGACTTTAAAGCAAGTGTTGAAATACATTAAGTAAGACATTTCAGAAGTATATTTATTATAGAATGTGAACCAATTGTGGAAAAGACGACATCTGAGCAGGCCCCAGTGGGGGAAAAAAAGGGAAACAAGTCTATGTAATAATTACCTTTCTCTGGGCCCATCCTGCTGTGGAGCTGGCTGAATGGGCCAGCTGCTGGCGGGTTGGCGACCTTCATGGACACCGATGCGCCAACTTGGCGACGAGACTTGGCCCTTCTGTTCTGAAACCACACCTGAGATTTGTAGGGGAGAAAATAAAACGTGAGGACAGTTGAACCCATACCACAATTTGGGGATGAACCCTTTGACAATGCGTGTCTGAGGAGGGATTTAAACGAGACATTACCTGAATTCTGGACTCCGGTAACCCAGTCAGAGCCTCCAACCTCTCCCGCAGGTAGATGTCAGGATATTTAGTGTCTGAGTAAACCTTCTCCAGAACCTCAATCTGCTGCTGGGTGAAGTTGGTCCTCTTCCTCCTGTGGGTCAGTATTGCCACGCATTTATCCGCTCTCGGTACAGCGTTTGCGGCGTTGAAGTAGTTTGTAACATCTGACGCTCCATAATCTGAAAAGAAAACGCACGGACGTGTTTGGTTAATACCGTTAAATGACCAGGAGTCACAGAAACATGTCACTGGACTTGTGCGTAAATTACGCACAGAACAAACTGTGAAGTCGTTGCTAGCCACCTACCTGAGTTCACCATGCTGTTCATCTGCAGAGGTCTTTCTTGATACATCTGGAAATGATTCAGATCCCCGACGCACACATTCCCATGAACTGAAGACATGTTTCCTCGACGTCTTATTTCCAGCGACTGACTGAGTTTGAGACCTGCGCGCTGGCTGTGGTTAAATCCCCCCCGGGATCAAAGGTGACGATGCCGGTATGTGTGAATGGGGCAACCATCAGTGCCGGCTGGCACTGCAGCGGCCGAGCAACAACTTCAGACGTCTGCAGGCCGACGGAGGTGTGAAGGCATCACACCTGGGACGGTGGAGCGACCGCAGGTCTCTTTAAAGGGGCTTTAATGGAATCTGCATGCTCAATACACATCGGCAGTGAAAACATTTATCCGCTTTGGAATGGATGAAGCAGTAATGGACCCGTAGGCTTCAAAGAGAGACAGTCGGAAACCATCATTTTCTCAACGGCCTCACAAGTTCTGCAGTTTGTTGTCTGCTATATGTAATAATCTCCAGTCAAATTTCATATTATGTTGCATTACTTAGCAAAGAATATAAGCATATTTCCATTTAATTGATAGTAGCCATTTGGCAAAGTTATAAACTATGTATAAACTAACAAAGTCTGTTTTAAACTAACTTAAAGTACATGTCATTCAAAATGTATTTAAGTCATATATTCTGACAGTGATGCGCAACTTGACATATGTCTTCTCACAGGGTTGTAATCATTTTTTGTGGTGATGGTATCTTTACTTCAAAATGGAAGTTTTGTAAAGTTTTAGGTCTTTAGAGGACTGCTCCTCAACACTGATGTGTGTAGGAAAGTATTCTTCCTGCTCCCTTTCAGTGGCAACAGAGTTAATCTCAATACACAAACCTCAGTTCAAAAGTAGGCTACTCAGGAGTCAGCACTTGTTATTGAGTGGGTCACCTTCATCTGATTCAGAGGGGGGTCAAGTCAAGAGGTCAGGTAGCACCACAGACAGACTAATTTGTTCACACATATTTGGACAAGATCTGCAGGAGTTAGCTTTTATAGTTACCTTTAATAACAGATGATTGTTTTCATGTCAGAGTAATTTTTGGACATACTTGGGAAATCATAGGTTTTTTTAAATTTTATGTGTCATATTTAATTACTTTGGGTGTGGGGACACATGATTATTGCAATCTAAAGCAATAAAGTGCCAGACTTTTTTACTGCATCCTTATTCATGTGATTTATGGGATACAGCTGTAACCGGGTATTAGTCATTGTGATTTACATTGCATTTTTGGCTAAATGAGTCTAAGTTTTTGTAAAACTGATCCTTACTCACTGAAAGAGACGTGTAGCGGGGGACCTAAAAAAACACCAAAGGTTTTCTCTGGTTATTTCCATTCTGATCTCTGTGGGAACATTACTTGACAGCTATTGTGTCATTTCACAGCCTGAACAGCACTTATTGATCTCTGTACTTTGACACATACAGCATTGTTTGGGTAGGATGTGCTTGCTGGTAAAGACATTCACAGTTCACGGGCTGCTTTGTCTGAGGGCCCTAATTGGGTATTGCATGTGTGCGCAGACCAGATTGCTATGCTAAAATCAGGCTGTTGAAGTTCCTGATCTTTTGTAATGGACAATGAGCTAGATCATGAAATGAACAGTAAATGCCTCTTGCCTGTGGCCACAAAGGGCTTCAGTCAATGAGAAATATGAATTCTGCATTACAAGTACAGTAAAATTGTCATGCACGTTTTGTGTAAGTTAATGTAGGTAGTTTGGATTTCTAGCTTGGCAGCCCATGGCACTAAAATTGAGTGTAATTTGATACAATAATGCAATTTTAAGTTGATTAATGCTGATATATTGTAGTTAACAGACTGCACTTTCAAACATCAAACAGTACAAACACTTTTTTCTCCTGGCCATTTCCAGTTGGCAGCTGCCTCTGTAGATACACACAAAAGGATATTCACACCTTTAATGTCTGATCACTGTTAAACCCACAGTTTGACCTGATCACTATACATTTAAGTGCAGCCAGACAGATGAATTATCCTCACTAGTTTACAGGTATATGTTAAAATATCAGCTGTCTTATGGTTCCTTTGTTATGAGTTCAGTCTTTGTGTATTTGAGGGATGCTATAAGGCGCTTAGTTTCCTAATAGAAATGTGTGCTCATTGTAAAAATGCATTAATATTATCACAAGCAGTAGTTGAGTGTGATGATTGTTTTTGTTGTATACACAACTGCAATAAATATGTTTCATATTAGAGCTGGACAAAAGATATTAGGTTATTACAGATAAATGGGTGTAACCAGAAATGTCCGCACAGAAATGCCCAAAATATGTTTGAGGTCATTTAAGAACAGTGTCTCCATTACACATTTTGTCCACTGACAAGTTTATTTGTCAGCTTGATTCAAATTTGTTACTTTTATTAAATAATCAGTTAGTTAATATATTGCTATTATATTTAAACTAATACTGGTATTGTCCTTAAAAATCCATTATCATTCATTTTATTATTCATGTTTACTAAAAGCAATAAAAAGACATCCATCCATCAGCACCCATTCCACTTAGAGACTAAACTGTATAATCAAGATAAGTTAAAACAAAATTGGTGCCCTTACACTCAAATCAAATCAATCAGTTTAAAGTTTAAGCTTAAGCTGATTTAAAAGACAGTGAGTTTTTATTAAATCATTGTTGAAACATTGAAATAATTATTGACTTCTTTAACATCTGTATTCTTTCTAAACATTTATAGAAATTATTATTATAGAAATGGACATATGCAGGACGAAGACAGTAAAAACAACATAGAAGGATGTCATACATGTGAATATGTGCCAGGGGCCTAACAGTAGGCTACATCAGTGGTTCTCAAAGTGGGGTCCGGGGGAAAATAAAGCAAAATATAATCATATATTTTCAAAATAGTCACACCCATAAGTAGCACAGTGACACAATGTATGACTGTTTTGGTTATGGGTTTAATGCACTTTTTGTAATAAAGCATCTAAAAGCAAAAATTCTATCAGATGAAGAAAAGTTTTATCAAAAGGGGGGTCCGTGGTCAAATTTCTATTAGTTTAGGTGTCCTTCACATGAGGTTTTAGAACCACTAGGCTAAATTACAACCATACTAAAATTATTATTAATTATTATTTTTGTTTGGTATTGCTTTTTTTTTACCATTACCTTTACACATACTAGTGATGGAACATTAGTTCATCATAAAAATGGAAAAAATGGTTTGCTGGTAAAAGCTTATTTTTCTACACTAAACAATATTGTATCATGTTGTTCTCAAAACACAACGAAATGTGGAAAATACTCAGTTTTATAACAGCCCATAGTGTTAAAAAAAAAAAAAAAACTCCTGTAAATTATTCTCTAATCGGTTAAAGCGTCGTCATATTTTTTACGGCGGGGGCGACAACTGAATCTCCCGGAACTTCCGCCAGGTCTAAACGGAAGTAGGTACGTGGCCGCTTCAGCTGACAGTCTACATGATGGCGACAGAGGTTCAGAGCGGCGACCTCGACAGTGCTACTTCTAGCCGGCTCGAAGTTTCCATCGATGGCCTCACCCTCAGTCCCGACCCGGAGGGCGAGCAGGGCCAGGTCGATGAGCCGGACCCCAAACCCGCGGAGCCCGGGACCGATACGCCGGGTGACGCTGAAGGCGAAGATGGAGAGACTGGCAAATCTGCCATAGAGAGGAAATGGGGCTTTCCTTTGCAAGAGCTGTACGGGATGGGCCTTAAATTCTTCAAAGGTATTTCACGTTTGTTATTATCACCCAGCTTAAACGCACAGAGACAGCTAGCAGCCGGACCGACCCGTGAAATGTGAGACGGTTCGCTCGCTGGCTGAGGTTAGCACTTTGCTAACGTTAGCTGTCACCGCCTGGGCAGCTGCTGTCAGTCGCAACATTACATTAGCCACATAGCTGACGCCAACAGTTAGCTGGCTGTTATGGATAAAACAAGCACCAGGTGTCTGTGTGTAGCTCTGGCTCTCTCCTTTCCATGTACATGTATTAGGGTTTGGACAGAATAACCTGGCTTGTCATGAGCCTGTAAATCATACGACTGCTCCGTCAACTAATTTTAGTGTTGTACGTTAATGTAAGAAAGCTTTGCATCCCAACTGAATGGTGGCTCAACACGCCCTGCCATGTGCTGCGGCTGAAGAAGCCGGCACGTCAGCTCCTAAACCACATCCTTCTTTGATAAATAAATCGCTGCCATACTGCCAAGAAGGAAATAGTTTAGAGGATACAGCTGGTCCATAGTCTCTGCAAGATGACTTTAAAACCAGGGCACAGTGGTGCTCAAAAGCCACGGTTTCTGCACTTACAGTGTTGTGACACCATTGATATCACTACCACTTAATTGCATACTTGGTGCTCAAAGGACAGCTCAAAATACACATTATTTTCAATATATCGCTAACCAAAACATCTATTACAGGTTTCAGTATCAAAGCCTCATTTAAGTTCCGTCAATCTCACCAAGTAATACTTGTGAAGAAGTAGCAAGTCAAAACAGCACAGTGTTTTCAGAACAAGTTGAAAGCTTTTGAAGATATTTCTCATATAAATATAGAGTATGTCCTGCCCCCTGTGGTCCTCCTTGCCTTTAACAGAAGATGTAGTCGGTTGTTACTTTGCAAACATCCTGAACACGTGTAAGCACTTTTGAACACTGAGCATTCTTACTAAGCGGAGTACTTGTAATGACTGTGCAAACAGGTTAGGGCCTGGTTGCCACTGTGAGATAGTAATCTGTGCTTTGTATTTAAAGTCATGTATTTCTAGTCAGTTAGGTCTACTTGTATAACATGTATACATAAATCTGGTTCTTGCTTCACCCTGGTTTAAATACATTTCACTGGGATTAGAGTGCCATGAGGTTGTTATTCAATTATAGAGCGCCCTTGGAAAAGGAGAAGTGTTACAATCGTCAGAGCAATAGAGAGCCTAAGTGCCTCCCCTTCCGGTGGACCGTCCTGACCTTATTTCGGAAAAACAGTAATCAGTGGCGTTGGACAACTCATTTTTTTATCCTGTTTGAATTGTGCTCTGAATTACACACATGACGTTTGACAATTTAAAACAAGCCAGCGCCTGTCACGTACAGCCGGTCCCACATACGGGCTCTTATGGAATTGACCAGCTCTTTGGCGTAGCTGCAGCTGTCAACATGACCCGACTTAAGATGATTTTCATCAGTTTTAATACTGTTCTCCTGTTACGTCACTGTTTTATGAAAAACTTGACTACTGTACATATTTTTTCTGAAATAAAATCCCATGGGGCAGAAGGGAGGTACTGAAGCTCTCTGTTGTTTTATACTGTACGCTGTAGTCTTGGAACAAAAATATGATATCATGTTGTTCAAGGATACAAAGATGTAACTGTATAACTCACAAGCACTTTTCACTGCAGGACATAAAAGACAAATACATGCAAACTCATTGCTTCCACATTGTTGCTTTCAGATAAAGATGGCAAGGCCTTCCACCCGACCTACGAGGAGAAGCTTCGGCTGGTGGCTCTGCACAAACAGGTGTTACTGGGCCCTTACAATCCTGATGCTTCACCGGAGGTCGGCTTCTTTGACGTCCTGGGCAACGACCGCAGGTAACCCCAGCAGACATTTGTGTGGGTTAATGTAACCCATTTGACCAAGATAGCCTGTTTTCAGCCTGATTAAATTAACTTTTGTTTTTTTAAATCAATAACGTAAGCTAAAAAGAAGTCTTAATGGCTGAGCCCAATTTGCCAAGCTGCCTTTTTTATTTGAATCTTCACCTCCATTCTTGCTCGGTGTGCAGAAAAGAGTGGGCCTCCCTGGGTAACATGGAGAAGGAGGACGCCATGGTGGAGTTTGTGAAGCTGCTGAACAAGTGCTGTAACCTCTTTGCTCCCTATGTCATCTCACACAAGATCGAAAGGGAGGAGCAGGAGAGGAAAAGGTAAGGCGCTTGACTTCAGTTCTCCTGAGGGAGATCCCCCTGCCACTGTGTCTAAATACAGATCCTGTTTCACTTTGTCATATAATATGCTGCCAGAAGGACTGTGAAGTAGCTGAGGAAATATTGGACATTTATTGACTGATGCAGTGATGTGACCCTTTTTTTTTTTTTTTTTTTTTTTTTTTTTTTTATGAATTTGACGATTTGCATAACTTATAATATCCTTCATTACTTTGCTCTTCCCCAGGAAAGAAGAAGAGGAGCGACAGCGGCAGGAGGAGGAGGAGAGGGAGCGACAAAGGCAGGAAGAGGAGAGACGGAGGCTTGAGGAAGAGGAAAGGCTGAGGAGAGAGGAAGAGGAAAGGAGGCAGGCAGAGGAGGAGAGGCTACGGGTTGAGCAGCAAAAGTATGTGTGTTGGTATCGCCGTGTGTTTGCATAATGTGCTTGGGCTTGCAAGATATCCATTTGATTTCGGCACGACTTCTACATTATCATCACAATCCCCTGACATTGATATCTACAGGGGTATTGTCTTTTCAGCTCTGGAGCTGTGACAGATTCATTGTTAGCAGGGCACTTTAGCCGGGTCAGTTCTTGGTTCAAACCTGGTCCAGAGAGGACAATCACCTTACTCACCATGACTCTTCTCTTCTCTCTATGTTAAAACCCTACATCTTTCCACTGTCCACCATTGTCTCCCCTCCTCTTTCCTTCCTCACCAAATCTGCTCCTGTGCTCCATTTCCCAGACAACAGATAATGGCGGCATTGAATGCGCAGACAGCGGTGCAGTTCCAACAGTATGCTGCTCAGCAATACCCAAACAGCCCAGAGCAACAGCTGGGCCTCATCCGCCAGCTCCAGGAGCAGCACTACCAACAGTACATGCAGCAGCTCTACCAGGTTCAGCTGGCCCAGCAACAGGTAGGATGCAACACTAAGAGAAGGATAGACTTTCATTGATTATTTTTACCCTTTGCAGTTAATCGTAAAGTATTAAGATTAGCTATTGGCAAGGTTTTCTTTCAAAGATCCATTGAAAATAGTCATGGGCCAAGAAAAACAAAAAGTCAAAATGGGTTATTCTGGTTACATTTTGAGATGTTTACATCTAAAAAGCTTACTTTTGAGCAGTTGTTTATATTTTATCAGTAACACTTTGTTAGTGTGAGACCAATGAAAAGAAAAACTGTAGAGTTGGATAAAAAAAACAAAACTTCCATGACATCTAATTGTCCAGAACTAAATCTACTCTCACTCTTCATGATGAGAGTATGCAGAAAAGTGCTTGTGCCACAATGCAATTTCAGAGACTGTTCAAAATGTTGTCCAAAGATGGAAAAACAAAATTAAATTTTGAACCTCCTCAATAATCAAGTGCCTTGTGATGAGTGCAGTATTTAGCAAGGATAACATCAGGATGGCAGTTTTAGCCATTAAGGTGCAGCCTTACATGTACATAAATGTATTTCATATGACAGCAGGAGTCTGTTCTTCCACCAACAACATTGTAGAAACTTCACCTCACATTCTTGATTTATGTCCCCGGTTTGGTTTACAATGTCTTCAAATGTTCATTTGGTCCCAGGCGGCCTTACAGAAGCAGCAGCAGCAGGCTGATTTGATGGTGCAGGGCACGCTGGAATCTAGCAGCTTCAACAGTGAGTCCATCCCCGCCTCAGCTGCGGGACCATTGTGTGCGGCTTCACCACCTGCCGGGGAGGAAGTCCCTACAGTCAATGGAGGCCAGTCAGACTCTTATTCGGAGAGCATGGACCGGGAGCCAGAGCCTGAGCCGGCAGAGGAGGTCTCAGAGAACGGGCCTTTATTAGGTTGGTGGGCCCTAGATGTGTTTGTCTCATCACAAAAACTACTGTAGTTGACTTCATGCAGAGAGAATCTATGTTTTCCTTATTGTGCAGCTAAAGGGCAGAGGGGGGAGCTCCGTCAAACAAACAAAGCTTTATATCAAAATTGAAATCTGATTCTTATCTGCTGTGTCCTTGTTGATGTGACCTGCAAGTCAGGGAGCAGAAGAGCTGGAACAAGTGATACATGATAGTCTGTGTGCATCTAGGTATCATCCAACCACACTTTCACACTTTCCAGAAGTGAACAGGGCCTTGGTCAGATTCCAAAACATGCATCATGAACCAAATTAATCTACTGTGGCTGGTTGCTCACTCTCAAAATAATGTTTTGAGGAAAGATGGATGGATAGCTGGGTATGCAGATACCTCAGCCCTTTGCCATTGATCACATGGACTCTCTCACATAACCTGACAACATAGATGGTCTGTTAGTTCATTCTGCATTTAGTCTGTGTAAACTGGTAGGTAATCACTTATTACGAATTAAAATGTTTACATTCTTTCCTGCATTAGCAGATTTGTATTTGACTTTTTGCAACAGATTGTAAAAAACCTCTTGTCCTTTTGATCACAGCAGACTCTCCACCAGTCATAGCTGCTCCCTCCATGTGGACACGGCCACAGATCAAGGACTTCAAGGAGAAAATCCGGCAAGACGCAGACAGCGTGATCACGGTGGGGCGTGGCGAGGTGGTGACAGTGCGTGTGCCCACTCACGAGGAGGGCGCTTACCTGTTCTGGGAGTTTGCCACAGACTATTATGACATCGGCTTTGGGGTCTTCTTTGAGTGGACGGATGCCGCCTCCGCTTCGGTCAGCGTGCACGTTTCGGAGTCCAGTGATGATGACGAGGATGAGGAAGGTGAGGTGTGGGTGGAAAGTCGGTGTGAATAAACCCTGCAGGGTTCCTGATACAAATAGTTTCAGGAGTGACTGCTTAAAAAGTCAGTTTCACTTACTGTGATGTGTGAAGATGTAGGCTGTCCTTCCATGATGTGTTCAGGATTATGTAAACAACAAATATGCACAACAGCCTTTTTTTCAAATAATTGAAAATGGAACTTTGCCAGCTGTGATGTTAGTTTCACTATAATAGAATATAAAAAGGTACAGATGGGTCATGATTTGATCCCAGGGTCACAGCCTTTTACTATGGGTACTATGCACCACACACTGCTATTTAATGAGTTGTCAAGTCTTGGTGGTTATTTAATCTTCCAGCTTGCAGTTTCTTCACTCCTCGGCCTATGGAGAGATGAATAACTACTTTTCTAGATAATATTTTATTCTTATCTCAAGTTCAGAACTTGGCCACGCCATAGTTCAACATCTCATAGTTCTCTCCAGGTCAGATGAAGTCCAGAGAAAACCGGAGCAGTGGTGTGAATAGAAATGTATTCCTGCGATATATTAATAAGATATTAGGCAATATTGTGAATGTGTAGTGGAACTGGCATGGTTTTGATGGTTGAATTAACTGTACAAATTAGCTTGACTAGCAGCAATGTTTTATATTTAGTGTAACAACACTGTGTTTTATACAGGAAATTGTGTAACATTAATAAAAAAAAAAAGAAAAATAGTAAAAGTTGAGCTGCTAGTATGTCATGACAGCCAAAAATGATGTGTGTGTCTAATATGTAGTTGGCCTAGACAAGTCTTGGTTTAAAAACTTACAATTCATATTATGAGTATGCCTGATAACACTTGTTGCCATGGACCGATCAACTGCTGAAGTGAAGGGGGTTATGCAATGTCGCGTTGTAGATGATGTTGCCCGCCTATACTGGTAGGTACACTACCAGAGTGTAACAGCTCAATACAGCGTCTCCGTATGAGTTTAATACAAAGCGGAGCATGTGGGTTTTTTTGGACTCAGAATAGATCGGCTCAAAATATAATTTGTGCTTTCAAAAAATATTTTCCACTGCTCAAAATGTCCCATTGTGTGCTCAGGGTTGAGGCACAAATTTAACTCCATAATATTAAGGTTAATGGTAGCATTGCATAATTGTAGTGAAGCTGTTTAATGATGTGTGTCTGTGTATGCATTCAGAAAGATGAGACTCATTGGTGTGACTCTCTGCAACTTGATCTATTGTTCTTGTGTCCTCAGGTGATCCTCCCAACGAGGAGGAGAAGGCAAAGAAGGAGGCAGGGAAGCCCCAGGTGGATGAGATTGTGCCGGTGTACCGGCGGGACTGTCATGAGGAGGTGTATGCCGGCAGCCACCAGTACCCCGGCCGCGGAGTCTACCTGCTCAAGTTTGACAACTCCTATTCGCTGTGGCGCTCCAAGAGTGTTTACTACAGAGTCTACTACACCAGATAAGCCTGAATACAGACACAGCGGGAGCCAAGGAGTGTGTATGTTCATATGTGCGTGTGTGTGTGTAGATTTGTGTGATGGCAGCCTATATGTGTGTGAGTGTAAGAGAGAGGGAGAAAGTGATACCAGATCTGTTCTGGACAAAACCACCAGATGGTGACAAAGAGACACATCTGGAGCCCAAGTTTGGAGATTGGACTAACATGTATGTACTGTGTGTGTGTGTGTGTGTGTGTGTGTGCGCGTCCCAAGATACACCCGTGCTAGAGCCTGTCATCGAGCCTGTGGAAAAGGAGTGTGTATTGCTGTTGTATATTCACCACCTTTCCTTGCTGCGCTCACATAAACCAAGCTGAAGGACTTTGCTTTCATATTGTATTTGACCTCTTTCCACCCTGGGCTCCTCGTCTGTCACCACCCTGGCCCAACAGTCCAACGTGGCCTTGTGGCTGCTTCTGCCCTGAGTGACGTTTTCTTCACCGTGAACGGAAACCCAGTCCAGCACTCTGTGAGCCGGTTCCTGTTTGGTGGTTACAGTGGTTGTTTATCTGGCAAGAACTTGATGTTGAAAATTAAGTTATATTGCAAATGTACTTCATAACACTATGGCTCTTGTTCCACAGAGAGCTTCTGGTCTTTGCCAAGTCTGACACACACGTTAAAAACACCAGTGTACACAAACGTAATTATCCTTTTTGTTGTAAAACAGCAGCCCGCTGATCTCTTCCCTAGCCGCTATGCATATATGAAGATCTGACAGGATGTTTAGTGGTAGCTGTGCACTTCTTGGCGTATCCCCGCACAAAACCGCGTATTCTACCTTTTAATTCTTGATACAGTCTGATTGACAGAGCGCACCAGGAATAGGTTTTATTTAATGGAGTCTACAAACAAAATGTATGAAGGACGGGCAAGAAGTCATTCCTTGGTTTAAGGTGAACTCCAAATGAAGTCATGAGTGTTCAAAGATGAATAGAAAAAAACATGCATATGAAAAAATGTGGCTGTGAGCCTTATGGCTTTATAAACTCACGCATCTCTGGGTGTGATACAGAATAAGTCTAAAAACAAATTACCTAATAAATATTTGTTATTACTTTCTCCTAAAGATATATTTTTTTTTATCGGTGTCATGCTGTTTCAGTTCCACCTTCAGATGCCACTTCTTTACAGCCGCGTCCTATTCCACATTACATTAAATAATCAACTGTCCTTTGCTTGTCAGTTCTTTTAAGAAAGAGAAAAGGAGCTAGTATTACGACAGATGTTATATTAATATTGCCTGGGAGGTTGTTGTGTCTTGTGTATCTTTGCGTGTGTTTGGAGATGCTGTACTCAGTTCTGACACACAAGTATACCTAACAATAAAAAGCCCATGTTTTGGAGGTCATGAAGCACTGTTACATCTCTAAGAAATACAGTGTCCTGTTTTTTTGTTTTGTTTTTTTTTTAAACCCCCTTCCTGGTATGAATTATAAAAAAAGGTATCCTTAATAAACTGAGATGACCTAGACTTATATTTGTGTCATGGGTGACATGGTTGCCGAGTAACTCAGCTGTGAGACTTTCATCTGTTGCTATGGTTTAGGTTAATTGTTGTTCATTTTCACATTTAATATGCTTGTTCGTGTACTCATTGCTTTGTATACCAACCACCTAGGTGCATTAATGAGCAATGTGTTCAGTAGGCGTCAGAGGCATTTGGTTTCACTTGATCACTCATTGAGCTGAATTTGTACATTTCTATGTGTGGATGCAACCAAACACAGATGCGGAAAAACTTGTACGTTGAGTTATCCTCCAGTGTCCTTACTGGGTATCTATTCATGAGATTATTTAATTAGAGGCCACTCCTGCCTCCTATCATTCAGTGATTTGTGGAACAAAAATGTCACCACTTACGGCTTAACCCATCCACAAAGTTTAAGGAGGTTCCCATTCTGATGAGTGTGATGTTTGTCTTTCTCAAGTTTCTTACTGCTCACCAAATGGTTTGAGCCGACTTGTTCAAGACTTGTATGTAAATAATTCTATAAATTGGTTTATGTATGGGTTTTTAGATGTGGAAGAAGGCTTTTGGTTTTGAGAATCAATGCACTGTAAAATATGGTGAATGAGATTTATGTATACATTTTACCCCAAATGAAAGTCCAAACCTCGTAGGAAGTATAAAACTGTCAGTCTATTGACATGAAAGACAGAAAAGCTCATCTTTTTGTATTGTTTTGACTTGTTTGGATCTCTTATGAGTTGCAAGATCTTTCTTTTGGGCATATATTTAATCTTGATTAAACTTATGTTCATCTCTAGAATTGTACAGTTTGTCATCTTTCCTGTTTTCTATATTTTAATTGTATATGATCCAGCTTTAATGCTTTGTGTCCTTAAGCTTCAGTTCTCTTTGTTCATCAATAGCCTCAGAAGATAAAATAATAACTAATGTTTTTATCAGCAGACATTTTGATGAAACACAGGTGAAATCAATAACATTAATAAAAGCTGGATTCCCTTAAAATGAACATTATTTTTTTGGTACATTTAAGCTGAGGGCGGAGGCAATGTTGGGAATGTGAGGACGCCAAAGATGGCCTTGGAACAACAACAACAGTATTAGCTTGTTCCTTTTTCCACCAGTGTGTCATCCTCATACTTCTTTCCTGTCACATTTTGTGCTGAGGGAATGACCCATGCGGATGTTAACTCATGTAAAAGGACAATTCACCTTTTTCATGAGGCACATGGGATGTCACTATGTTCAGAATAAGAGGCAACAGCCAACACTCCAGAACACAGCTGTATCAGCCCTTTAAACTCTTAATACACAGTGCAGGTGGAGAGGAATTTGAAGATTTCCAGTTAGCTGAGTAATGAGAAAACATTGACAGTGGAAATACTTGCCTGGAGCTCACTCTACAAAGAGGCACCCCTTGGAGTTGCTGTGTTCACTTGAAGACACCAGGGGGCATACTGAATACTACAGAGACACATTTTGCGAAGTTGACATTGTTATCCAGATATGCAAAAGAATCCACAGATATAAACCTGAGCTGGGCCAAAAGTTGTGCTATTAATGAGTAGATTTGGCTCTTTGGAATTTAAAGAGCAGCGCTGGGAAAGCTAGGCGTGGGGACAGGACACACATACCCTGTACACACAGAGGAGATAAATCAGAGGCAAGTGTTCAAAGAATGCGTTGTCCAGGGGTTATTTTAAAAGGTATGAGCAAACAACTAACATGGCCTTTCTTTAAAATGAAGGCGCTAAAGACAAAATTGTAGACCTACCGTTACGCTACACACGCAAGCTAATGTTAGCTTAACTTGTCAAATTACCATTTGGGTGTCTCCATTACTAACACATCTGAAAAATTACATTTCTTAAGCAGTTCAAGAGTCACTAGATAGTATAATTAATGCCCACACACGGAGTTTATTTTTGTACTGTTGACGATGTTACGTTAAATATACCTTAACTTAGCTCTTAACCCAACTAACTTAGCTAACGTTATAAACAACCTAGCTAACGTTAGCTAGTTAACTTTGAGAAACTAGTGTTACATAATTACACGAACATTTCATTTTAATGCATTTTTATTATTATATTTATCACTAATTAAAAACTCAAATAAATAGCCATCTCAACAAAATGTGGTCATGGGTACCTTAAATCAGGGTTATTTAACGTTAGGTGAGGATTGACATGGGTGATAAACCTTTTAATGCCTAATATTATTAGACTATTTAATGTGCAATGACCTAACGTTATTAAATCCGTCCATCATCATCGTTATTAAGTCCATCAACCTATTACCTTACATTATAACGTTACGTAATTAAATTTTAAAGCTATAATTGGAGTTACCTTGCCAAATTAGGAAAATCTAAAGGTTAACGTTAAGTATATTAGCCCAATGTTACCTTTAATTTTCCCTAATTGTAAGGATTGATACAGTGAGTTAAGTTGAATAGTTTCTCTAAGACACAGGCCATCATAAAGCATGAATAAAATAGTGACTTTAGCCTCACACTGTTAATTCTTCTAAACTTCTCAGTTTGTTGGCGGCTTCAGTCGCTCCGGTCCCGTTGGGAAAGATCCCGGTCCGGGTCTTCCGTCAGACCGCTCCACTGACTTCGAAGAGATGCAGGTAAACTGTCCTCTGTGTGTGTGGCTCCGGTTCCAGTTGCTACAGGTGGTTGTAGTATTTTCCGGGTTTTTACTTGTACTTTTCCCTACTTTTTCCTCGTGTGTTTTTTTTCTTTTCTCTCCAGTAGCTTGCACTGTGTCTGGTTGAATTTGAATAGGCTTTGGGAGGCAACGTTTCCAGTGAGTGTACAGCAGCACAAAGTCTCATGCTTTGAAAAACAAAAATATGGCGGGATTGAAGGAGTATACGGCCTCGCAAATAACAGCAGCCACGGGAAGGCATTGCGTCTTGGACTTGTTTTAACGCCGTGAGGTTTTTGCGTGAACAGTTTTCGGTCCCGCTGGAGTTATTGGTATGAAATAAATATGCCTTTTCATCAGAGGAGCATCGAGCCGCAGCGTGTTAGTCGGTTATCGAGGGATGGCTCTATACCGGGGGAAGAAACCGGGAGACGCAAACTGCGAAGACCCGTTTTGTTCTCCTCACTGGACGAGGTCGGCTGTCATACATTGACCAACATAATTCACCAACTTTCCGATCTTTCTCGACATGCCAGCGACATCTTCCTGGGCATCGAGATGGAGGCAGGGATGGTGTTCAGGAGGTCCTGCAGGATTCAGGGGCGGCTGCAAAGTCTGCAGGGTGAAATCTGCAAGTTTGATCCCAAGAAAATCAAAATCCGTAAGTTTGCAGCGACTTGTTAGTCTGCAGTGTGGGAGCTAGTGTAACGTTATATCTCTACATTTTAGCTTATTCTTTCTCGACCCACAGCAATACTGTAGTAATATTGTAGTAAAACCAGAGGTGTCACTATCAACTTCTAATTGAGACCCACAGTCGTGTACGTTAAAGATATGGCACCATGGCACTAGTGTTCTGTGATTTTTCACCACAAAGACAAAAATATGCTCAAATATATAATCAAGTTTACATTCCAGTGTCTCTCTTTTGGATTTGTGCTGCTCTGTCATAATTACATAGTCATTGGTGTGGAGAGATGCTGGTCACATTTTGTCCATTGAAAGAACCGGGGAGGAGGAGTGACTGGTGTCTTCTGACACATGGCTTTGTAGGTCTTGATTTGGACTTATGTTAATAGTGGTATTAAGTCCTATGAGTAATGATGGATTTCCTCTCACCATCTGTGTTCAGTTGTGTCAAAGGACACATAGATCACAGGAGGCCTTACAAACCAATGCCCCCCACCCCCCATTTCATCTCGCTGTTTTATACATGTAAACAAAGTTGGTCAACCCAAAGATAAATAGGAAATCAATTTCCTTTGCTGCAGCCTGCTCTGACTTTTGTTGTGTTGTGATTTGTTTTGCTGCCCTTGGAAAGCTTCCTCCTGTAGTCTCACGCACAGCGGTTACATATTAATTCAGACTTTGACTCATACTATGGCAACTGTACCAGCTACGTAAAGACTGTGAGATAGTTTTGTCTGCTCTGATACAGACCTGAAGTAGAGTCTATGAGTGAGTACAGATCTGCTATTTTATACCACTTCTTCCTATTTAACTGGTTGTATGTGGTACTAAAGGCGGCTGTGGCTCAGGAGCTAAAGCGGCTCCTCTTGTCCATACGTTGAAATGTGGAAGCAAGACACTGAACTCTAATTTGCTCCTGATGGACAGGCCAGTGCCTTGCATGACAGCTTCGTAGCCATCGGTGTGTGTGCCTGTGTGTCAATGGGTTAATGAGAGGCCAACTGTAAAGCACTTTGTCCGTTTTTTCAGAAAAGCGCTTTATACCAGTACGTGCAGTCCATTTACTGTTTATAAACAGAGAAGTTAAGTGGTCATGTTTTCAATTGATTTCCTTCTTTGTTTATCTAATATGAAGTCAAATATGTTGCAGAGTATTCAGAAGACGAGCACAAATGCCTCTGAACATTTAAAGTTGTGAGTCATTAGCTTTTGTTTCCTTTTTGTTGTCCTTCCTATCTATTCATCCTGTCTTTGGTCTCACTGTGACTCATTGTCTCTCTCGCTGTCTCATACATACAGGCTCCAGGGAAATGATAAGCCGAGCAGATAGTTCCCAGACACAAGTGAATGTGATGTATGATGAGCAATGGATTGAACACGTGCGCACACATGCATATACATACTAATATACATACTAATACTCCGTCAAGCCGTGTTTAGGGGGTACCTGCTGCATGACAGCTACCAGACATTTAACTAATCTTCTGTGTTATCATGTGGCATGACTCGACTGCTCCCATTATCTGTACCTGTTGAAGTTTTGATGCAGTCCTAGGTGGGGCTGGGTGTTTCTTTTTTAAAGACTAGTCCCATATAATCCATTCACTCAGTCATTCTATGGAGGTGTGAGAGAATAGACTGGAATGCAGTGTCATACTTAGCCATCTGTAGTTGCCAGCTCCCACGTAGCCCCAAGGCCATACGTGGGGTGTACAGAAGCACTGACTTCAGATTCATGACTCTAACTCTATAACTCTTTCCACACAAACAAACACGTCTTTTAAAAGACCTCCAGCATTACTCCAGGAAGAGAGTAATGGATTTGAATAAGGCATGATAGATAACAGCTGGTGGAGTTGTTTTGAATGAGTGTTTGCATGAAGATTCATGTGTAATGCTGAGACAGAGCACCCACAGACGTGTAATAATATTTTGCCGCCTCAAACTTTGGCCACGTTCAGAGTTCACGTACAGGCCGAAGTGACCCAAATCTGATTTAATCATATGCAACTCAGACCAGTGTGAACAGCCCAAGTCACATGGAATCTGATCTTTTCCAGTTCGGATTTGGGCCACTGTCATAAGTGTTTCAAATCATGCCGCCTCAGTCTGGACGGTCAGATCGGAATTCATTCAATTCTGACGTCACTCTAGAGCGACCGTCATCACGATTCTGCACTAGCGGGAGCCACGGTGAACGAAAAAGCTCCACAAAAAGCCATATTTAAAAATTTGGCTCTCCTCGCCCTCGTTATCACTTGCTCAAGAATCCCCTTTCTTCTACCTGAAATAAACTTAAAATTAAAACACTGACCTTGGTGGCCTTCATGTGTTCAATAATTTGAACAGTCAATCAAGAAATTGGATTTTTAAATAGTAGCTATCCACACACCTCACTACTCATTGTAGTACTGTATGTCTACTATGAGTTTTAACTTCAAATTTGAGGAGGCATTATGATATATTGCCTTTGCAGTGTTTGACCAGGCCCAAAGGAATATATTACATAATTATATCATCTCATAGTTTGCATGTGAACGTTTAACTGTGACCGCTCCCTCTGTTGTCTTCAACTACTGTGGGTCAGGATTCCTACTCTAACCTCGGGTCAGAGATGGATCATATTACTGGTGAGGGGCAAAGAGAGGCCCCTACATGCTTGGGGACTGACATTGAGGGAAGGGCGTAGTGAGTGTGTGTAGTGTCTCGTCTTGCTGTTTGTCTGCCTGCGCAGTCAAAGTAATCGTCGGGGGTGGTTTGAACAGGGAAATGATAGGAAAATGGGATCTTCCTCTCTATGTATATTTTGATTGTCTCATGCCACTTTTAATCTATTTGTACTGAGATACCGGGGTCAGAGGTCATTATGTCCAGCCTCAGAGGGGAACACCTGACACTACAGAGTCAAGAGTTTAAACAAAGTCTAGTTTGGCTGGCTTGGGTTTCTGCTGTCGGCCAAGAAGGGTCACCTAAGCTATAGCTGGCTAATAGATCGCTACTGCCACACCCTATGTATTAATGACATTAAGATGGCCGGGGCAATGACAGGACAGGACTGTTTATAGCAGGCACTGGAAGTAAAAGCAAGAGTAGACAGTGTAGGAGTTGATGAACATACGCAGCTAAGAAGAGAAGTTTATAGTTAAAATGTCCAAATAAAACAGACAGGACTTGTAGAAAATGTAATCAAGAACTCATGCTAAAGTTAAATAGCTTTAAGGTAAGCTCTCATATACTCTGGCATTGTGTCGATACTAGTGAATTTACATTAATTTTTTGGATTTATCAGAATAATTTATGACTGCATTTATCACACCACGCATCAAAGCTGAGTCGTTACCGCAGCTGCCTGTGTTTGAATTCAGTCCGCGCCCTTTGCTGCATGTCATCCCCTCCCTCTTCCCTGCCTTTCTTGTCTCTCTTCACTCTCTCTATCAAAATGAAGCGGAAATGCCCAAAACAGTATCTTAACAAAACATAAAATCATTCATTGCAGGTCACACTGTGTGAGGTGGGTCTGAGACAGATTTGGCTCCAATCTATGCCGGACTTTACCGTATCAGTTTTGAGACATGTTAGATTGTGTAATGAATACCTGTTGAATCTTAGAGCTACAATGTAAATAGAAAAAAAATTCCCCCATGAATTTGCGTCATTCATTGATGGCACTCGGTAGTGAAAGTTTAAAAACTATGAACAAGCTTTGGCCATAGTGTTGAGTCGACACTGAGGAGAGTATTGACCCGGTCACAGCCAGGGAAAAGAGGGCAACGTGAAATTTGGATTTTGCAAAGTGAGTTTGAGAAAGATATTTTTAGCATTGCACCAGTTTTATTCAGTCATATTTTTTACACCTGGATTGTAGCAACAGTAATGTTTCTGACACTATCAGAATATTGCTGCAGCTTGTCTTTGGTTGCCAAAGAATACAATCTATGACTACTGCTTTTGATTGACAACCAAAGATTTCACCATGTGTCTCTCACCCACTGCCATGTCAAAGCTTTGACTTATAAGTGAAATGTACCCTAAACTACATGTTGAAACACTGAGTCTCCTCTGCCAAATATAGCATTCGGTTGAATAGGGAGTCCGCTATTTTAATGTTGAAAGTAGGTCGAACTAGTGAAGGTTAATTGGTGTTAGACGAGACTTAGAAGAGACCCTGTCAGATATCTTGATGCCCACTAGCTACCTGCTGCTGTGGGGCTCTGAAATAGACACACACACACACACACACAAAAAAAAGACAACCTGGATTCTACATGTTTCATCATGACCTGCTAACGGCCACACTCAATCTTCCTATACACACATACACACGCAAACTGACTGCACATTCCTCTGCACATCCTTCAGTTATTTATAGATGTCTTTGCCCAATGATCTTTCATCTGTAGCATGCTATGATGTTGAGTGAGCGTTACCATGTTCAAGAGCTTCTCAAGGATCTGTGTGTGTGCATGGGCACATACACACTTGGCTGTTGACAGACATGTTTTGTCTCAGGCTGGCAATACACTGGCCATGAGTGTTTGTGCATAAACAGTACTGCTCGGTAATGACGATAATGACATTCAAATTAAACTGCTTAAATGAGATCCAAGTTGTGTTCCTTATCACGTGACAAAGAATAACAAAGCGCAGTCATGCCTAGATAAGCTAATTGCTGTTTGTCGTTTTTTAACCACCTTCTTTTCCTGTTTGCCACACACACATACACACACCCTTTTTATCCCTCCTCAATTCCCCCTAGTCACTGTTCACTCAGGGCTGCTCCATTCATTGATGGAGAGCTGTCATTACGCAGCCAGAATCTACAAGTTCCCACAGGGCTTGTTCCAGCGAAAGGACCCCGGCCTGGTTCTAGAGGTTGACCTAGTCCCATGAGGAACAAAAGAGACGGGTCGGGGGCGGGGACAGAGAAAGAGAAAAACTGGGAAAAAGAGTGGGAAAAGGCTGTAGCATTCCAAGAAGTACAAAGTTGTTGCCACTGAACTGCATCTGACTTGGACTGTGTGAATGTGTGGGTGTGTGTGTTTATACATGCAGCCGCCCTCTCTCACGCCTCTCTGCAGACTGCCCAGGATGTAGACGCAGCCCTGGGTAGGGCTCAAAGGAGAGTTAGGGAGTGAAAGTGCAAGGGAGAGTCAGAGATGACTGATGTGAAGTGTTGTTCTTAAACCTCTTCTTGTGTATTTGGCTTTGTACACACACACACACACACACACACACACACACACACACACACACACACACACACACACAAACAAACACGCATTTCCTTCAGTGGTCTGTCAGTGTTAACATAAGATACTTGTTGATCATCATGTGTAATGTCATGACACCAGCTGCCTCTACTCTGCGCTGACATTTCCTACGCTTGATAAAAACAAAATCTCTCAGAGAGTGATTTGTGCTTGACGGTACGGACAATAAAGTTAATAAGAAAATGGCTAAATATAGATTTGTGTGTGTGCAGGGCTGACTGTGTGTAAGCTCTGGTTTGATCAGTGGTGTTAAACCTGTGTGGACTGCTAGGAAGTCAGTTAAAACCAGATCATTTTATGGTGCATACTAGTGTATTTTATCACTTATTTCATGCCAGCATTAGATCTGTCACCTAACATTTCATTATTAGTTCATTGCTCTATTTCACAACTAATTTTGCACATGGTTTTATGACTGAGCTGTAGACAGAGTGATTAGGTCTTTGGTAATTTTCTGATTTTCTGATTTCCTCTGATTTACTTATGGAAAGTGTTGGAAGTGTTACTTCACTGGTGGGGTAGCAACCAATGAAAGCACAGATGCCTTTGTTGGATCTGTACCTCCGCTTCCTAAACTTCTTGTCTACCAAAAATATCCTTGAATCGGTGGTGCATGGCTTAGACCCATACACAGTATACAGTCTCTTGTCAAGATTTAATCATGGCTGTGCACAAACACTGTCACGTGTTCACACATTCCATCCAGACGCAGTACTTGTAGGTTGGCAAGTTGGCATTTGTGGGTGCTGCAGTGTAATCCGTGGTTTAACCAGCCAGCAGAGAGATGAGCAAGATTTAATTCCCACTCTCTGATCTGCTTGGAGGAGGGTCTAGAGATGGAGCAGGACACCCCTCCATCTCCTGGACGGTTTTACATTTGTAGATGCACACATATGCTCACAAACACACACCTTTTTACTTGTTTAAAATTTACCCTTCACTAAGCCATGCCCCGAATATGCAATCTGGCCAATCACAGCGCAGTATAGGACTTACTCTAACTGAGGTCCTTACCTGACACTTGGTGCTACATTGACTCATATGCAAAGAGAGTCATTTTCTTGCATTTTCTGTCGACTTTTTCCAAGATATGCTCCAACGCCGTTCTTGGGGTACTATCATTACCCGCAGAGGTTGAAAGGAGAAGTACGATCAGTAGGCTTTAGCTTTTATCTTTATTTTTTTTTACGTCAGTGTGACTGAATATAACATTCATATGCATAATGCAAACCTTTCTGTCTGCTTATTTCTGAGATCGCTTTGTTTGTTTTTCCAAAAAAGTAGACAGTATTTCCTCAGGGTGTGTAGTTATAGTCAGTGACGGCGCCATGCTGATTCCAACAGGTCTGACAACTTGTCGGACTTAGCAACAGTAACTAAGGGGGGCGTGGCTTCGCAAAGGGTCAATTGATGACACACTTTTTCTCTTTTCTAATTTTACCCCTTCAGCTCTGTTCTCTCTCTGGCTTAACCACCAGCAAACCCCTTTTTGCAGAATTGCATACTTAAATTTAAGATTGCAGCGCTAAAGTAACCTTGACTCATTTACCAACTTTCTATATATATAACTGCCTCACTGTACATATAGATGAATGGTGCAGTCGAAGAGTTCAAGTTGAAGTCACGGTCCAGATTTTAAACAACTGTTGTTTGGAGAAAAAGTATCACCAATGGCCAGATGACCAGGTCCAACGAGAGCTAAACTGACAGCAGAGCTTAGGTGAAATCTGTTGAGAACAGATGAGCCTGTGCTCTACTTTGTTCCCCAACTTTTGACTAGGCAAATTAAAACTAACCAAATATGCCTTTGGAGAGCTTGTATATTCCGCTTTCCCATTTTCACAGTTTGTGTTGAGTGTTTATGTGAGCCTGTGCGCAGATGTGAAATGATGTTTCAGCATATTCCATTGTCAGTCACTCCCTTTTTTGCTTCAGCTTCCCTCCCTCCTTCCTGTTTTAAAGTCTCTTCCTCCCTACCCTCTCGCTTACTCCCTGTCTTATATTTCTCCCCCTTTCTCTCTTCCTGTTGTTTCATATGGCTTCCAGACCTTTCCTCTGTCATCTCTGTCCATCCTCTGCACTTTGATGTCAACCCTCACACTGCCACACTGGCCACAACAAAGACAAGATCCTTCCTCTTTCTCTCGCTTTTTGTCTCTCTTATAATCTGTTTTTGTCTCGCTCTGTACATTTCTCTTTTCTGTTTCTTTATTTCAACCTTTTAGTCTTCCTCCACGTTTGTATTTTGTTTTATCATGTTCTTTTTCAATGAGTTTCATATTAATGATGGTCAGATAGGGCTTTCACCTAAAGAACTTGGAACAGTTATGTATTAAGGTGCTCTGAGGATTCACAGTAGCCCAGTTTCCGTGAAATTTAGGAAGAGTATGTGCCAGCCTACAAATATCTGCTCAGAGCCACACAGTTGTCTGAATTACAGTAAAGTTGTGATGGGGTGAGAAGGGCACCTGTAGTCTGCAACTGCTTACAGATAAATTAGTGTATTATAAGAAACAGAAAGACGATGCAATATATCAAGGGATTCACCATGTACTGTGGCAGCCGGATCATATTGGAGGTGGTTAATATTAACTGTAGGAGTTTGTTTCCACACTTGTTGAATATGCGTCTGCCATAATTCATTTCAAGGTGTGGAATGATCAGAGCAGCATTCTGATCATTTGGTCCATTTTGTGTTTAAATCTATCGCCTAATGATTATCAGCTGATTAATGATGATCTTTCCAAAATTTCTGAAAGATGTTCACATAGCAGCATCTTTTAAAGCCAGTTTGAGATGGACTGTGTAATTTAAGTCACGCTATCATTGAGATACGCAAGTGTTTCCCAGCTGTTTTCAAGCAGCTTTGGTATGTGATTTCTACAATAGAGACTATTCTTCTTTTGTCAGCCATCTGAAGCACTGAACTTACCTCCTCCTCAAAACTCATTTTTATAAACGTATAAACCTGCATCTTTAGATTTAGCTTTCCTCCTCAAGCCTTGTTACTGCGTGTTCAGTCTTTTCGTGACAGTTATCCACTGAACCTACAATGCAGTGGCAGCTACTGTATAGAAGCCATTGATATACTTTTTCACACAAAGCAACATCTTGGGAAAAACCCATGTTTGCAGTTGTTATAAATGGATTCAGCAAAGGGTGTCATGAGGGTACAACAGGGATGGTTATACTGACTACTACAGCACAACTGTACTATAGTAAACATGTTTCATCACTTTTCATAAGGTGACAGAATAAACACAAATACATCCTGTCTAATATAACTGTTTAGCAGTGGATATGGGAGGCAGACAGAGTACACATCCATACAGTACATAATGATATACTGCAGCAGGTGGGAGCTCATCTTACAGGAACAGAAAGGCTATTGTTATCCTGCATCTGCACTTTACTGCACTCAAGGCCTGTAAACACACTGTACACACAGACATACACTCTGACTCTGTGATCGCCTCAGGAAAAATAAACAGGGATTTTCTGCCACATCTGTCACTTGTGCCACTTAACCAACACACGCATGGAAACACAGAGACGCACACAGATGCAGTGAGTGGTGCGTCCTGTTGCCATCCTCATGATTCACATTAGAAGCTGTACACATGTAGTGGGTTTCATCCCAGCGGGTAGCACATCATACTTGAAATATCAGTATAGATCTGCAGAATATAGACCACAGCGAGTCAGGGCTTTCTGCAGATCTGTTGTGAAGGCTAAATAAAACAAGCGACAGTTGAATTTGTCATCAAACTGATTATTTGCACTTAAAAATGTTGGGGTGGGGCTGCGGCTATATTTGTATTGGCAAATAATTCCTTAGAAACAGCTGTTCGTTGGCTCTTTTCAGGTATATTTTTAGTCTTGTAAACATTGGCAACATTAGACAACTTGGATTTTGTCAGCTGTATAAACAAGCTGAGTAACAAGGTCTCTCTTAGGCAAGCAGACACAATGTTTTAATATTGGAGGGACATCATAGAAGTAGTTTATTCTATCATGTGCATTGTGCAACTTACAACTGCCAGTTGATTTCCTCTTTGGTTGCTTGTAATATTGGCAGTCTAGCAATAAACGTTTAGATCTTCCCAGTTCCTTGATGAAAAAGTCTCAGATTGGAGTCAGTATTATGTCTCCGTTTTGTGAGAGTTGTGTTTATTATTGCCCATGGGAGTCTTTAAAGACAGAATGGTCACTTTGTGGTTTGGAGATTACCACCATCACAGAACCAATGCTCTTTAAATTTCAGTGTGGCTTATAAGATTCTTTACTTTAGCAGTCAATCCAATAATTGGTGGGATAGTGTTGTGAGACATTATTATTTACTATTTAAGGGCAAAATTGTAAAGTTTTGGTGAATTTTGAATAAATAAATTCATAAACCTTTATTTCCTGTCTTGGTCACTCTCCGCCCTGTCCTCGGTGTATTTGTGTCAGAGAATGGCACAAACACACCACGACACAATCTGTTGTCCTCAGTTCCTGCCAACGGTCAAAGGGTCCATTGTCAACTTGTTGACCTAGGTTATTATATATACTGGTTATACATACCCCACCCCTACTGCATAACTCCCATGCAGATATACAATACACATGCAGGCAAACGGTATACAGTATTTGGTTTTTGTTACTTCCATTTTGTCTGGTCCAACATTTTCACAATTGGAGGAAAAAAGTTTGCTGAGCTGGACTCACTACAGTGTGCTACATTATGTGAAAAGGCGTTTAGTAGAACATGTGAACATCCTCTCACTCAATCAAGCCTTGATCTTTTGGAGACTGTACTGGTTAGTACTGATGGAGTTGGCACATTTTAATTGCCTTTGGCCTCTAAACTAAAGTGAATTTGCAATAAGTGAATAAAATAGTGAAATAAAAATGTGCAGGGTTGTCTGTTGGATACATACTGTACTGTATCTGCTCCCATTTTCTGGTGAGAGGCAGTTACATATTTCTTTGTGCATTTAAAGCAGCAATCTTAGGATATTTGTATGGGACCTAAAGGCCTTGACTCTGTCTAGTTTAAAATGAATAGTTTGGACAGAGGCAGAGTAGGGCGGGTCTTTTTTCAAGTCTGCTACAACTGAACACGTAGTTACTGCTGAACTGCCGAATGAACTGTCCGTTGGTTGGAAACTAAGTCTGATGTAAGAGATAATAAGCTAGCTTAAAATATTCTGTCCTGTCAAATACAGTAATGTTGCCAATTTTATAATTTAGCCCACAGTTAAAGGTTCAGTGTGTAAGCTCCTAGTGACATCTAGAACCCCCCCCTCCCCTACCCAAGCAAGCAGTATAGCTACGGTGCCTGAGACAGGACAAAGATGTCATCTATGAGATAGTTTACTCTTGCATCCTTTGCACTCTGATCACTGCACTATTTGTCAATATGTCTATATTGTTTTGTTCATAGTGTGTATGTTAGTGTTGTCTATACTGTAGTTTGTGTCTGATTTTATTTTATTATTATTTTATTATTGTATTATGGTATTTTTGTACAAGTAAGCACGTCGTGAGCAATATATAATCCTAAGTCGAATTCCTGGTATGTGTACACATACCTGGCAATAAAGCGGATTCTGATTCTGATTCTGAAAAGAGATTGCCAGTCGAGAAATGAGGTTTCTTTTAGGTATATTAAGACATTATGTAAAACCATATATTTTTTTGGAATATTATTGTTACTTTTTCATTAATAAACAACAACCACATGAAGAAATGAAGTGCTACATGATGTCTCATACTCCTAATACATTATTTTACATCTTGGGAGCGTTGGCTCATCTGGACTTAACATACCAAAGTAAATGAAGAAATTCTCAAACTATCACATCTAGTGCATCAAGTATGACCACTGACATATAACAGGACAATGTAAGCCTCACTGTTTCTGCATCACAGTCCATTATAAACCACATAATACATGAAGTTTACAAAGTCAGGTGAGGATCAAGGCTCCTCTGGCTTTGCTTAATTAGATAAGTAATCTGCAAATATTACCAAAATGTCTTTTTAAATTTTTTGAAATACAACAGAAACACAAAGTAGTACTGACAGCCATAATTTCAGCTTGTGGTTTTAATGGGCATTTAGCATGTGAAAGTAAAAATTACATATTTGTGTGCACAGTGGGAAGCAATATCCAATAAGTTTTTTTATTGGATACTACTACTAGAGACTGTATATTATTAATATTTTTATTATTCCCTCTGCTTCTTCTTTCTACATATTCAATGTTGTGAGGGTCGTCTACATTACCGGAATTACACAAGCAGAAGAACGCCGTGATGACGAAACGCGCTCTGTAGCGCTGTTTGTTCGTTGGCGGCTACGGTAGAAACATGACCACAAAATACAGCAACCTCCACAGCAGGGGGTGCCCGTGGTTATGTAGATATAAATGTCTCATTCTAAGGTAATAAAAACATAATGGTTCATTATGTAAGGTCTTTATACACCACTGAAAACATAGTTATGGATCTTATATTGCATTGCTGTCAATAAAGCCTCAGAAATATTACACACTGAACCTTTAATAACCAATAATGTTAGCTAAACTAATTGTTCATTTATGGAGACCAGTGGCAGCACAGTAGGCTACATGTAAGGTAGGCTAACGTCAACACAATAAAACGGGTTGGCACCGGTGTTGTTTACACTGCGGACGCTATGGACATGTCCCCATCACTTTTTGAAAACATTTATTGTATGTTCTCAGTAGCTTGCAACCAGAAATGTTAAAAAAGGAAAAGACTTTCAGAAAGGTTAATTAGCACTTATTTATTTATTTAATTTAAGCTAAAAAAAAAATCTACCTGCTGATTATAAAATGACCCTAAAGTGCGCACCAGTCAGTAACTTTAACAGCTTGTTGACATAGTTTCTTTTTGGCTGAGTTTTTCATTCTCCTATATTTTTAGATTTTTTTAGACCTACCACCTGAATATTGTGTTTCCCTTTTACGTAAATAAAATCTTTGCCACCACAAATTAATGCCGGAAAGGAAGAAATTGGTGCAGAAAATTTCACCAGAATGCAGGAAATTAAGTGTTTAATGCTGAAAATTTTCTGAGGGAGCTCTCCCAGACTCATTTATTTCAGCATTGATGATTTCTATAAAGTAGTGTTAAATTAATGACAAATCTTATTCTCGTGACACCATTGTTGTGTATAATTTTGCGTATCCTTCTCACCTTTTTCACCCTTGACCAATTTGCAGGGATTTATGGTCTATGGCAGTGATGTTTCTTCCCTCTCTCTCTCCCTCCCTCCCTCGCACACACACTGTCTTTTGCTGTTACTCTTGATACAGTTTAGTGCAGTACAACTTTTTTTAAATTTTCATGAGATGAAGTGACATCACAAAGACATTAGAGCATGTAAAATTATCTAATTTCCAAAACTTTAAATTAAAGTCTCTTCCCTTTCTGGCCGTGTGTTTGGTTTGGACATCTTAGCCTGCAGCTGTACTCTGACACAGTTTGAACAAATACAGAACATGTTTTTGAGACACACCCATACAGAGCGTTTTAGTGAGTCCATTTATTTACTGTGCTAATTTGTATATTAATTACTCAAAACAAATAGGCCATAATGTGATGCTTTGTCTTCTTCCTCCCTAGCCCGAAGCACATCCTTGGCTCGTCATCCATCTTTCTCTGCTTCCCTAGAACACTGCATGGCGTGTCCCCTATGTCTGTGTCTGAGAAAGCGTCTGTTACTGTGAAGTATGACATACTGTCCACAGGAATCCCCTTTGACTCCTGAATCTTCCTCTGTAACAGCTTAATCTGTCTGCCTCATCCACAGAGACCTCATTGTGTGCGTTTGTGTGTATGTGCGCGTACACGTGTGCACTTACGCTTACTTGTCCCCCTTAAAGCTCCCATCTGTCAGTATTTCCCGTGATACACAAACTACTGTGCCTCAAGTAGCATTTAATACGGTCTCTTCCTGTCTGTGTCTGAGCTGTAGTGTTGTGTGATGTCTGCATATCTTTGGCCCAAGATCTTCTGTCTTGTTGGTCAGCCCACATGAGAAAATGCGTGTCCTCTTAAATCATCTCCTTTCGTTGTCCTTTATTTACCTTTTGCACCACGCAGAACACATATGTACAGTGACACAAACACACACTGTGCTGCAAGTGCTGCAAAGGTAAAGTGAGTGCTTTGATGCAGTCTATTAAAACATGAAGGTTGTCTGAAGGAATAAAGAGGTTCGGGGACTGGTTCCAGCATGTGTAGACACACATCCACAATCAAACAGAACAGTTACTTGGATAAACACAAACGCTAATGTCAGTAGCCTTGAGGCGGAACTGTAGGATCATAATTATGCTGTTCACTACATATAATATGTTGATGCAAAAGTCATTACAAAAATAACACTTGGGGTTACTAGACAGTTTCGCTCTCATGTCAATGTGTTCCTCTTACAGTGAAAATGATGACTTATTGTGCATATTTCACCATATTTAACTAAATTAAAATTGTAGCCTCTGCATAACTAATAATAGTATTTTGCCTTATGGAAATCAAGGACATTTTGTTTGCATTAAACACAGGTCACAGTAAGAAACTGACAATTAGCTTTTTTTCCAAATAAAATGGCACTTATTGATAATAAAACAGATACAGTGTTCATAGGACAGTAACAAAAAATGCAGTAATATAAATGTAACACAAATAATGGTCATGGTTATTCATTGTAATTGCAATATGTGGCAATGTAAGGAAAAAAAGACTGCCACTGTCAGCGGCTTTAGTCTAGCACTTCCTCTCTCTCTCACTGTCTTTAGCTGTGTTAGTTCAATACAACTTTTAAAAAATGTTCATAACATGATGTGACATCACAAAGACATTAGAGCATATTGACATATGTTAAATTGTAAATTTGTTAGGATAGAATTCTGTTCTTGTAAGGAAAATCATGTCAGCCATTTTTACTTAGGGACGGATATCAACCTCCTATACAATACTGTCTCAATATGTTTATATCATGATAAAGGTACATATGTGCCATGCTGTGTACAAGCTAGTCATCTGAGATGCAGTATCTGTGTGTCTGAAGGAGGAAACAAGCCTCTAACTGTTCCATAACAAGTGATTTAATGTGATGAAACAAACATACAGACATTGTTGACTTGGCATGTTTAATGTGCAGATGTGTTGCCGTCCATATGTTACAGCTATAAACTCAACTTCCACAATTCAGAACAGCTGTTCAAGTAAAAGTGACTCAAGAAAAAGAGACACTGCTTCAGCACTGCCAACGAATATGTCGCAATGTTGATTTATTAATAACATATTGCAAGAGGGATCGTCAGGATTAAATTGATAATTATAATTTTAATTATAACATTTTTTTGTTCCACCCTTCGTGCGGATCAGCTATTGAATAGTGTTCAGTAAATATTCGCCTAACACACACACAAGCTGTATTCCTACACATGTGTATGTTAGAGTGTTCTTCTAAACATCCAGCTGTTTTGTGGTATAGATGTGTGTGTGTGTGTGTGTGTGTGTGTGTGTGTGTTCAAAATAACAAGTGAGTGCATTTAGAGAGGCCCTCCCATGCCACACAGTTAGAGGGGATTTTCAGAGTTGGTGATGGGGATTATGAATAGGAATATAATTTCATAATTTCGGCTACAGAAGGGTTAATCTGCTTAAGCCCTGCTTAAGTTTGCACGCCCATTCCTGTTACTGCCTAGCAGTGGAGGCAACAGGAGAATGTACGATGGGAAACAACCTGTGTGTGTGTTTGTACATGTGTCTTACCTGATAGTTTAAATGTAAGATGGGTGGGGAGACATGTAATTATGGATACCAGTAATTACTTGTTGCTTGCTTGTTGTATAATATCAAAATGTTTTTTTTATTTTAATCCAAGTCCCAATGAAGTGCTGTGAGTGCTGCTCAAATATTATGGCCACATTGCAGTTTAGCTGCTGTTGTTATTGGCTTGACTTTTCTTCTGTCCCAGATGTTGAGGTTTGTTCTGGTCTGCGGATTTTCAGGTTTTTTACATATAAACCTGCCTTTTTCCTGCCCAAAAATGTTACCAAGACAAAGGCTCTCCTGCTCCAAAAGTGCTTTCTTCAATGTATTTCAGCAACTGTTGTTTAGTGGTGTGAAAGTGTTGGGATATATGGATCCTTTTGGTCACAAAACCTGCATGTCTGCTCTTGAGGCTACTGCCAGCTTTGTGTTCGGGTGTGTTGACTCAGCTGTGTTTTTGACCTTCTCTTTCTCTGTGAGTGTAGAAGGAGACTGTGGGTGTGCAATTGTGTGTGTGTGTTTGTGTGTGTGCATGAGTGAGTGAAGCAAGCTTTGTCCATTATAGCCATTTGATTAGGTGTGTTTCCTAGCCCCAGGTGTTTTTTCACAAAAGGTTTCAGGTGCCCCAGTGGTGTTTGTTCAACACAGCTTTGAATGTGTGGTCAATACTTACCCTTTTTTTCGATAAGAGGGGGAAGTTTCATTCCAGAAACCATTTTATAGTAGATAATTTAATCCTTTTCCAGATCTATATAGATGGGACTTAAATCACTGCTCTGTGAGCATGGTACGCCATCCCATCAGCTTTCCTGTCTGCTAATAGAGAATCTGTGGAAACGTATTGACCCTTCTTTAACTGTCAAATCACCTAATAGCTAAATATCAAATCAAATGTGGTGAAACTGAGGCCTAAATAGGGCTGTCACAATACGCGACGCAGGATCGTTCTTGGAACAGCTCATTCTGAAGCTTCGGGGCAGTGACAACTTTCCATCCCCTATTGTTCAATTGTCAAAGTTTCAGACAGACCACGACCAAATTTTTTTTTAAACAACTTCACCCACGAGTAAAAGGTCTTCCAGGTTCCACAGCGTCAAGCTGCCGTGCAAAGGAGGCAAATTCACTCATTCATTCAGACTATTCCATGTTTTACCCAGCAAAACTTTGGAAACGGAAAAAAAAACCCGGGTCCAGCACTAGAAGCTGTATATTCTTTTCTTAACAAGCTGAAGTTCAAAGTTACCTCACTGAAATTAAGACGTTTTAGTTGTGCTACCTATAGCATAGCAGTGACGCAGCACCTGCCTTCCTTATTTACTTTATGCCTCTGAAAATCTAAAATCAACACACCAATTCTGCATCAACCACTTTGCTGAGCTTTACATTTAATTTCACTCCTTTTTAACTGATGCAAATTTGAGGGTGGGCAACGTTGGAGAAACTAACAGGAGACAGCCAGATTCTTCCCCTTCTTTCAGTCCTCCCTCCAAGGCCACACACCCAAAAACACATTTTCATGCGCAGTGAGTGAGTGCATGGGCAGAGTGCATGCAGGTAGGTTGGTAGTTAGACAGGCCAGTCATTACATCTGGGCCGAATGATTTGCTGGGCTTATTAAAGACCTGCTACAGATACCTTTTACCTATCCTAGCTTTAATAACACGCCCATAAGTTTGTCTGTCTTTTAAACGCTCCGTTTTCCTATCAAGACAGACATGATACAGGCCAAAATAGCCTTCTACACAAATTGGTTATAGCACAAAAGGTGATTTGTATAGAACTAAAATCAGGATAAATGAAGTAATTTGCAAAGAAAATGGCACTAATACCACATACTGCTCTGTTGAGCCACCGTAAATCTCCAAAGGGGAAATTACTTCACTGCAACAGCACTAGCTCTAAAATCAATAAAAAAATCTACATTATTAACTAAGGCTGCAACTAATGATTCATTTTATAATTGACTAATCTGCTGATAATTTTCTTGATTAATTAATTAATTGTTTGATGCATAAAATATCAGAAAATAATGAAAAATGGCCGTTACACTTTCCTAAAGGTGATGTCTTAAAATTGTGAATCACTAGGAATGAGGAATACTAGTTGATTATCAAAATTAATTCATTTGCCAATTCATTTTCTAATAGTTTCAGCTGGCAAATTAGCGTGTTATATGTCATGTTGGAAATCCATGACCAGTGACCCAAACATTCATATGGGTAAAAGTACAATGTAAGGAAAAGGAATTGGATTAACAGTCTCCATATGAGTACATAGTATGTTGTTTTGATATTTAGCTTTGAAGCTGATTTTCATTCCAGGAAGTGAGCAGAACTCTTTGCAAGTAGACGGAAAAATGTAGGATCTGATAGTTGTAAAAAAAACAAAAGAAAACTTGCATTCTCGTTTTTCAGGTCAGTGATTATCATTCTGAAAGAGCTCATCGGTTCCAGCTGTAGGATATGAACAGTCTTGTGCAGTGATGTTAGTGTATCAGGTAGCTATTATTGTGCACCTGTCACTGGTGTCATCTAGGCTGAAGTCGTCATAGGGCAGTTTCACTCCTGTTGGACCCACTGCTGTTTGTGAAGGGTCAGGTTCCTACCTCAGAGCAATTGGCATTTTATCTGTATTCAGGGTTTGTGTGTTTCATGTTGCACTGTTTTCACAGTAGTTGTATGGAGGCTTAGGGTGTAATTTTAGTCGAATTCCTTACTTGTTTTGCTTCACTTGATCCAAGTTAAGGTTCCAGCACAAGTTTTGCTTCTTTTCCAAGTGGGAGATTTTTTTTTTTTTCTTGTGTGTATACAGGGCTGTGTGATATGACAAAAAATCATATCCCGATAACGATATATATCCCGATATAGAATATTTTTTGCAAATTCAATAAAAAATCATGAGTTACTGAGTTAATTTCCAATAAAAAAACCTCATGATATTTCTCTGCATCATAAAGGTGGGGTAACTTATGTTATTATGGAAAAATCCAATAACATGACAAATATCACATGGTAACAGAATCTGATACCATGATATAGACTGAGCAACGAATTAGCACGTAATGTTACTAACGTTAGCCAGGTTGTGGGTTAGCAAACTGCGATACTCACAGCTTTCCTGCTGCTATAGCATCACAACAAACATAACATCACAACAACACAGCATGTCTTGGTGAACTAGAAAGTAACCTCAGTGTCCGTGGGCAAGCCATTAAAAGTTACCTGACACACACATCATGGCTGGAACTGCTGGAATAATGTTGCGTGGCTCAACAGACTTCTCTCTTTGGTATACTTCACTCTCCTCCACATTTGTTTATCCTGAATGCAAAATTCTTTTCCACAACAGCGGCATATGGAAGAACGTACCGCAGTTTAGTTTAAGTTAGTTTCAAGTTGGATATTAATTTAGGTTGGATGTTTGGTAGACGTGAAATATCCAACGTAAAACTAGCTTCACTGTGAAGTAAAGCGCTGTATTGTCGCGGAAATATTACGGTAAAGTGTTGAATTTGCGACCCAACGAAATAAATAGGGATGGGGATTGATAATTTTTATTGATATTGATACCGTTATTGAGACTGTTTAATGATCCGATTCTTTATTGATACCACTATCGATACTTTACTATTATTTAGTGATGGTTATTTGTTAAGACCAGACCCAACGGGCATGAGGTAGGCTTGCACAGTATAAGCAAAATATTCAATGTGCGATGACGTTATGTATTGAGATGACATATCACTTGCGATAAAACATATATTGAAGTGTGCATATTAACTGCCTGGTTGCCTGGCTGCCTGTAATTATATTTTAAATACAGCTAAATGTTGTTTCTAGAGCAGCAACATTAATGTTTACAACAACAAAGTAACTCAATAACTTTATCTGATAAAGCTATAAGCTATAAGCTTATAAAAGTCCTTTTTTCTCAACAAAATAAACATCTTTAATAAAAAAACTAAGTCCTAATTTCTGTATGATTCAAGTGAATAAAATCAAACATTTATTGAATATTTATTGAAGATTTATTATATTGTTAATGTAAAAAATTATATCACGATAATTACTGTTATTGTTGTCCAGTTTTGAGAAATTTTGGAACCTGGTCCTTTTGGAACCAGGTCTCGATCCCCATCCCTAGAAATAAACGATAGAGCATGATTGTTAACAATAGACGTTTTTGTATCGTCAAACCATAGATATCGTCATATCGCACAGTCTTATGTGTATATGTTCAGATAAATTTGGATTTATTTGGGTGCACTGTATATTATATGAATGCTTGAATATTGAACCTGTCAGGTGATTGAGACTTTAAAAAATGCTCTTCTTTCCTCTCACCTTTTCATGAACACAAAACATTCCCATCTATCTCCCTCTTCTAAGTGCACCAAACCGTCTTTAACTGTCTCTCCTACACACACACACACACACACACACACACACACACACATTCAAACATAACTCCTTTGTTTGATCCGTTAACCTCAATGAGGCCCACAGCAGCTAACAAGACAGCACCACATAAAAGACCTCTACCCTTACCCCCGCCCCCCAAGGGCCCTCTACCCCAACAAAGTGCCCCTACTGTCTACTAGGATCGAGCTGAATTCACCCCATCAGCTGTGTCTCCCACTGTCTGGGCCTCACCTTCACTCCACCCACAACCTCCCGGGACTGTTGGAAAAACTTGGTCTAGAGGCACAAAGGTCCTGGAAGAAGATGGGGTAGGAAAGCAGGTTAATAAGCCCAGTAAGGGCTTTTGGCCTTGGGGGAGGGGAGGTCCTCCGGGCCCCTGGTACCGTGGAGGTCTAGAGATGAGACTGTCTTTGTTGTGAGAATACTGAGGCAGTGATGAGTGGAAATGTCACATCCCCTAGGGCTGGGTGGAAAAGAGAAATCCATCAATCTTTCTCTTTTATCAATCATTTATGAATAAGTCTGGTCTTTGTGCTGTGTCCTGCTATCGTCTCACCCGTTTTGCCATTTTGTCTTTTATGTTATTTCCTCTCCCACTCAGTCTTTATTTAACACACTCTTTCTCTTTAAATTCTTCTCATATACATAATGTAAGAACAAGGAAACGCACCACATGGGGAGTACAGTAATGCAACAGAACAAACCTGTGACCTCCTTCCATAGGCCATCACGACTCCTACGTACAGCTGTGGAACAAAACCTATGAGTAATGTAGTGGTTATTTAAGTTTTTTCAATTTGACAGAAAATTATTTGATGGAAACTTGAGGTCGCCTGATAAATGCAAACTTTCGCCACTGCAGAAAATGTATAGTTTGAGTTAACAATCTTGTCAGAGATATAAATACAGAAAATCACTGTAGGGTTTGGGTAATGATTCCTGGCTCCATCTGTTCTGATCTTAACTGTTTGGTTTTTTTTGTACGGACAGAAATACTGTAGCCTACCGACTTTTACATATTATTTTTTACAAGCTAGTAGCTCCACATACAGAAGGTCCTGAGTTTAACTGGGACATTATCCTGAAATTGGCATGATGCGATCAGCTAGATTATTTCCACTTCTAGTCCCCACTCTGATGATCTTGTTGAACAGATATATTTAATCAACATTAATTCTGCTAATTTTCAGGTTATAGCTACATTAACCCGCCAACAACAGGTCAGCAGACATCTTACAGCTTTAGTTATTCATAGGGCTGAAACGATTCATCAATTAAATCGATTAAAAAAATGCATCGACGCAAATTCTTTGCTTCGATGCTTCGTTTAATCCATATAGAGCACACTGTTTCGCACGGACATTTATTACTGTCGCACATCACGCTCACGCTGTGGACACGACTTGATTATGATGGCACTGTTTGCAAAGTGGAGGAAGAGAGAGAAAATAGCGAGGGACAAAGAAGAAGGTGTCCAAAGTATGGGATTATTTCAAGCTAAAGAAAACAACAACACTGTAATGTTACCTTAATTTATTTCGCCTCGGGAACAGCACGACAGAACCTTATCAGAAAGAAGCCGGTGTTCTGCCAGTGGACCACAGACAAGTTAACCGTAACAGCAACTTTAGCATTTAATTGAAATCATGATTGATTGTTGAGTTGAAGGCTAGCCAAAGTAATCTGCAGATCTCATCTGAAAATGTACACACGTGCGTTTGTTGTTGTCCTGAGTTGTAACCTCACAGTCATGAGTTAACTGGGTGTCGGGGAGCTGCACCTTTTAACTGGGGGGGATAGAAGATTTGAATACTAAAATCATCGTTAGCTACAGCCCTAGTTATGGATGAGAAAGCTTAAGGCTAAAAATGTAACGTAACCTTTGTAGAGATCATAACATACCTGCCAGCTTGTATGTATCAACTCACAAAAAGCATTCAAATTCAGTCACAGGACCAGCCACTCTGCATAGTGGATTGAATAGTGACAGGCTGTCAGACTAGTGTATGATATCAGCCATTTTAAAGGTGAAACAAATTTGTGGCCTTCTTTATGGTTTTCACACAGAATACATGTTCTCTTCTTTGTTCACTTTCGTTTGACTAAACTTCCAAACCTCACTCAGTCTCAATGTGGTCTTTAGCTCACTGTATTTCCTCCCTCTCCTCTCTTTAACCCCCCCCATTATTACCCCCTCCTCTTTTTGTTTGTATTTGTCCTAAAAGTGTTATTTGGATCTTATCAGTGTGCCGTTGAGGCTAATGAGTCAGACAGGGCTATACACAACAGAGAGAGGAAAAAGAGGCTAATTCCCTTTGGCAGTAGCACACTTTAAACACACACTCACACACACACACACACACAAACACAAACACACACACACACACACACACACACACAGAGATACACACACACACACACACAGAGATACACACACACACACAGATTCTTGGCCAGTCTTGAGCCCTCCCAGCAAGCTGACCATTCTGCCAGTCACAACTCAGTAGCTCAATAGAAAGAGAGGTTAGCTGAGAAAAGGAGGGAACGGAAATGAGAGGATAAGGTGGAGGAGCTGAGAAGGTGAGAGAGGATGAAAGGTGCGAACAATAGAAGTGTTGGAGACAGCTGGAATAAAGAACAGGAAGTGAAAGAAATAATCAGTAAGCGAGTGTGACGAATTTATTGCCTTAAATAGATAAGTAACCACACCTTTAGTGCATTCATGATAGTTCTATTCATTTTATAATTTTCTAAGTCTGAGTTGAAACTCTTATAGCCATAAAATACTGCTACATTCTTTAGTGAGTTACTCTGAGTTTTGGAGTTGCATTGCTCTCATTTTGTCCTGAATATACTATAAAAACTATAGATCTTTCAAAATCGACCTTCATCAGCATTTCAGCATCAGGGTATTGAAATTATTGGTGAATTTCTTTATCTTAATTTTTGAATGCACTGTATAAGAATGAACAACCATGTCAGACTGTGAGAGTTGAACAGTGGCCCATGCTGCATGTCAACTGTGTATATAAACTGTGAATATAAATAAGATGATGTTGCTTAGAAGGGATCCCCAAATATAAAACAGGGTTCCTGCACAGTTCTGAAATGTTTGGGAATGTATCTCTGAAATACTGTAGGTGAAGTTTAGGATTTACAGTTTTTGAAATAACACTAAATAATACTTCGTTTGCATCATTTTGGCCCCTACGCTGGTGCACAATATCCTATTTGTGAGTTTTGTGCATGGAGGCGTGGGGGAGGAAATTCAGAGGAAAGTCAGAAGAAAGAAAAATTGGAGAGGTCAGGAGGGGAAGGGGCAGGATGAAGGGAGAGAGGGGAGTTTATGGTAAACAGCCACTAACGACATAACTGGGTGTCCTAATTGGGCTGGGAGGAGTGTGCGTGTTAGAGAGAGAGAGAGAGAGAGAGAGAGAGCATGAGAGGATTTCCAGGAAAACTGCTGTCTGCATGGCTTCTTAAGGCTGGGGGCGCTAGATCGGAGGGAGTCCCCTTAACCAGCTAAGCAGTCTAAACACACACACTCACACAGATACACGCACCCTCTTGTCTCCTCACCATATGGGAACCCAACCCAGTAGGCCTTTCATGTGGTTGTGGGCTGGGGATGGGATGGGAGGGGAGGCAATTTCAGGAGCAGGGAGGTGACACATGAGGTCTAAGCAGTTCTCCTCTTCCACTCTTACTGGCCTCATCCCTTTGTTTCTGCCCAAGACTTGCACAAGTTGGGGTGCATATATCTTTTTTTGTGTGTGTCAGGAATATGAAGCAACAGAGTGGTTTGTGGTTTGGGTTCAACCCCAATAGTTTCCCATTCTCTGCCAAGATTTGGGCGTAGTGCTGTGGGTGTAGTTGACTAAGTTTTACCACATGTGCGCTTAAGCAATTAAAGGTCCCACTCTAATACTTTGTGAAAGGCTTTTATTTGCCCACTCACTCAAAACACAGATGTAATACAATTTGATGGGCATTGGCAAGTTCTGTAATTGATCATGTCGCTTCTAGATATGTTATAAATAGATCTATGAAGTGAGCATAGCACAAGAATAAACCTTAACTTTCATTCTCCATTTACACTAACAGCCTCACTTACAGTATTTAGAATCATTTTTTAAACTACAATGCACAATTTTACATGAATGTGTGGTGCTGCCCTTCCCATCACAGCCTCTCTCTCTCTTATCCCATTAAATCTCTCCTCCCCATCACCCGGTCTCATACAGAAGCCCATTGTATGAGCTCACGTCTACTAGCCACTCATGGCCTATCAAGGCCTAGACAGCTTGAACTACGGTAACACCATAAGTCGCGCGCGCGTGCACACACACACACACTCTCACACACACACGCACACACACACACACACACACACACCAGTTTGCTCTCTGTGGCTGGTTTGTACTTGTGGGTCACTGGGACACCCTAAATGGAATCAGGTCACATTTCCATATACCCATGTAGAAAGATGAATGTAGACTTTAGTATCACTGTAACAGATATGGTGTCAGATTTCCAAACTTTACATTCCCCTTTCGCACCCACACCCACACACACACACACACACACACACACACACACACACACACACACACATACTTACCTTGATATGAATATCACATCTAGTTTCTGCATGAGGATCATATCCTTTCCCTCAGGGGTGTGTTTGTGCGTTTTCTGTCTGTGTATTGTGTCACCCGCCAGGAAATCTGGCTCCTCTTTTTCAGTTTATGAGTTTGTTCACTTGCTTCACTCCCTGTTCTTTCATTTGTTTGATTTCCTGTTGACAGTTATGGCTAAGATGACACTGATAATAATAGAGAAGAGGTCGATATTGTGGTCAAAGTTAAGAAGCACAGTTTCCAATCTCTGTTTTTTCGGTAGCCCAATTATTATTTCAGTGCACTGTTTGCATATTGTGTGTTAACATTGTAAAAGCACTACATAGAGCTGATTAAAAACAAACTGGCTGTGTTTTATATTAGTTAGGCTTAAGGCCATGGAGAATTCTATGTGATTAATTGCTTTATGGCACCAAACATGAAGAGGGTACTGTGAGTTTCTCAAATGCAGATGGCAGATCAAATAAATGAAAGCCTGATGGACTCTCAAAATTTCTGTCATCGTGAACAAATGGAAAGCAAAAAAAAGGAACTAATCCTGACTGGTGGGAGTTGATGGAGTAATATCCAGGAGTCGACGCAGCTTACAAGAAACATGGCCTTTGTTTTCAGAAACTTTTGCTTTGACAATATCCCTACTGTGAAGCAGTCAGTCATTTCCACCACACTTTCTTCAAAAGTTATGACTTCAATTAAAGGTGCCATGTGGAGTTTTCTTGAAACAAACAAAAGTCATGTTTATGTTCCATGTTACTCACCAAAATGCATTTGGTGAATTCAAACTAGACCAGGCTGTTCTATCGGCTGATATAAGCTTATTGCAGATATATTGTATCAGTTTATAGGTTGGCCAAGAAATGTCTGGGAGTGAAATGCTAGGTTTACAGTATTACTGAGTTTGTCCACCATAGAGCACTGATAGGTGGGTAAGAGTTTTAAACTTAAAATATCAATCACAGTAGCAGCCTCCAGGATCAGTCTGGCTGTAGCATGTAATGCGTGAAGATCTTCAAATTGGCTCAGCACATCCCTATTATCAACATGCAGCATTCTACATGCAATAAAATGATGAATTCCTTCATGGACACACACAGCACCATTGCTCCCATTTGTGGGTTTCCAAGACTTAGACGTACCATTTGAAAAAATCTGAACTGCTGAGAGACGACACAGACACTGTTGATGCTGGCCTTATATGTGTGGTCAGTGTGCCCTGCTGCTGTGTGGGTGCTGACATTTCCTGACAGCACACTCTTGCTGTGTTTTCTCTGCTGCAGCCCTCTTCTGATACTGTCCAGACACACACGCACAAGTTGACATGCACATACTGCTTCCTCACGGTGCCAGATATTAGACAAATCGGTGCTTGTTTTCATTGCATGCCTGTGTTCATTCCTTCGTCTATCCCTTTGTTTGACTATGACAGGTAAATCATGGGATACACGCATGATCAAATGTTTCTAAGCTCAATCAAACGTCTTGATTGCTTCATTCTGTGGTCTCACTGGTGCCAGGCGGCGAAGCTTGTCCTCTAGTTATATGTGTGTGTTTCCGTGTGTGCACGTCTATATCCCTAATTGTGCTTGTGTGTCTGATTGAAGGCCCTGTCGACTTTTCTCATGCTGCTGAGTGTGAATTTGGCATCAAATGCTGAGGAGTGTGAGAAAAGGTCTGCTCGCAACACACACACACACACACACACACCCTTAGTTTGAAGTTTAAAATGCAAGGCAGCCCATGTGTGTCAGTTCAGACCAAATCCATTCAGCCACAGTAGCACAGTTTCAACGTGTGTGGGTGTGTGGGTGTGTGGGTGTGTGGGTGTGTTTGCATGTTAGCGCGTACGTTTTCAAAACACATCCTTAACGGCAGTGGCCTATTCAGCATATTTAGAGGGATTTTGAGGTTTTTCTCATTTACTCTTTGACTTTATTCTTTTATTTATTTTTTTAGCTGTCGGCTCTTTTTTCTCCGTGTACATTTCCGTATCTCTCTTTTGATATGTTTGTGTGTCAGTGCAATTCACCAGGTTTTTTTAGAGGGGGCTAAGTGAAGAGACATGGGAAATGAAGAGAGGAAGGAGGAGAGGAAATGCATAAAGAATGAAAAGCAGGAAGTCTTTACTGTGTGTGTGCTGTATTTGTGTTTGTGTGTGAATGCTGGTGCCACAGTTGTGGCTGCTGCTCTCTGATTTTTTGCACGTACTGGATTGTTGACATGTACACTCTGGCAGACAGGGAACAAAAGTTGCATCGACATGTGAGAAAACGAGGAGTATGTGGCATTCAAAGATGAACCAGATAAAACATGGGGTTGTGAAAAAATGAGGGATAGTGAGATTAACCAAGATTCCAACCACCATGCATGTATGGGGACTCCAAGCCACTTTAAAGACTGAAGGTGTGCTGGGAATATCCCTGGTGTGAACGTGCACAAATTTTGTAAAGCAGGGTTTTGCATAAAAAGTGAAAAATGTGTAAAGCCCTTTTAAAGAGGTTAACATAGTTTGTGTCATTTGGATGGTGAGAAAAGACAAAAGAAAGGGAGCATGTTGATGTGAATTTGCAGGGAAAGTATAAAGTATTTTTGTCAGCCACTGTTCTGTTCTTTTTAATGCCAACCAGTTCCTTCCTCTCTTACTGGTACCATGTCTTGGTATTTAAGTTAACTTCCTCTCCCTGTCCACACATGTTTCCCAGCATCCTGTTGGAGATGGCGCTGTCAACTACATCCTGCTCCAATTCCTGTCCCTGTCGCCTCCCTTCACCCCAGACCCTTGACCATACACTCAGCCCTCAGAAGAAAAAATGCTCTTAATCCGGACAGCTGTCTCATCCAGTCACCTCTCTCTGATTATTCCCTATCTAGTGTAGCGTCACCAGCCACAGGATGTGACACGTCTCTCACCGCCATTTCCTGCTGAATTGGAAAAGTAGAGCAGCAGTGATGAATTGGCCTGCGGAAAGGGATAGTCAAAGAGTTTCCGGATGCTTTGCAAGTTATGATTAAGGCAAACAATATAAGCACCAGTGCTGTGTGGTGTTCACACACATAATGAGCTTTTTCACTGGCATGAAACATACTGTAGGTCAGGGTTGATTTTATACAGACTAACTTCAAATGACATGCAGAAGGCGCATGTGGCACAGTTTTAGTTTGTCTCACTGATCAAGCCTGTTTCTCCTATCTTTTCTGGTTCAGTTGAACATTGTTGTTTTATGAGTGTGAGTGATGTTTGTGAAAGCCCTCCATAATCACATCAGATGGAGAAAGCTCTTTGTCTGCTTGAGGACTGGAGAGGAGTAGAGGGAGAGAAGAGAAAAATGTTAAGAGAGGACACAGAAAGAGCTAGAAAAAAAAGATATATGAGTAAAAGTAGGGCTGGGCAATAAAACAATAATGATAATTATCCCAAAATAATTTTCCTCAATAACAATATAACAAATGTTCAATAAATATTCAGCAAATGTTTGATTTAATTCATTTGAATCATGAACAAATTAGCACTTATGTCTATGAAGATTCTCAGTCATCCAGGTCATAGTTATCCAACGAAGGTTAAAGTCAAGGGCAACTGGATCTTCAACAAAGTCCAGTTGCCCTTGACTTTAACCTTCGTTGGATAAATTAGCACTTAATTTTTCTATTACAAGTATAGTAATAGTTAGAACTATAGTTAGCTAAAACTTTCAATCAGGAGAAAAATCAGCCTTTAAACTTTTAAAAATAAATAATGATTTAACATTTATTGTGATACTTATCGATATTGAATGTAATGAATATTATTGTGATAACATTTTTATTGCCCAGCCCTAGGTGAAAGGATGATTGGAGTTGAAGAGAGGAAGAGACTCTCAACACAGGACTGTCAGAGCTGCACCTACTCCTAAACGTATCTAAAGACATGAAAATGTGCACATGAAACTCAGGAATCAAAGTTTTACACAAAAAGAAATGTATGTCCTTGCATCTTTTGCAGTTCCTGTGTTTAAAAAAAAGAGCCCTATGCAACAATCTGATCAAATTAAACCTGACCCATTCTTTAGGCTTGATTGCTCAGCAGCTTAGCCACACAAAGAACCTATTTCAGGAGTGTGTGTGAGTGTGTGCTTGCTTGTATAGGTGCCAATGACCCCCAACTTGATAACTGAAAGGGGCCTGAGGACCCATTAGAAGTGAGTATGGGCCATGCTGCATCGCTCCAGCAACAACTGCCACTGGCAGATAGCATCCGCATCACCATAGCAACCTTGGGGTTGGGAGGTTACCGGTTAGGGGGCCCCCTTGAATACATCACTCCCTCTTCACACACACCCCTCTTTCTTTGTGACAGGTTTTTGATTGGCCAACATGTGTGTGGGCTCTGCACGCGTGCAGTGAGGCAGTACAGAGGTTGCAGTGTGATTGTGAGTATGTGTGTCAGTCAGTTTGTGTTGTCTTTAAACTGATGTTAGCAGTGCCATGGTAGTTTGGTGTTGTGCAGTGGGCAAACTTTACACTATGTTTTCAGCAGCGCAGTGATCAGATTGCATCATGCCTGTTAAAGGGATAAGGATTTGGAGCCGGAAGCAAAGGAGAAACCCCTACGCAGGTAGGCGTGTTTGTGTTTGTGTTATTTGAGTGTTTTTTGTGGGAATGTGTGTCCAGGCAAATTATTTGTACACGTGTTCACAACTACCTCACTTGAAGAATGAAACAGCTTTGGGTGAGACAGGGAGCTAAAATAGAAAGAGATGTGTGAACAGTGTGAATTGGAAAAGGAGAGGAGGGAGAAAAAGAGATGGAAAGATTGTGGTAATCAGTAACTAGTGCAGTGTGTAGACGGTGAGCTTGCCTTGTTGAGGCTGCTGATTTCAGTGGATGACATGGTGAAGAGCAGCAGGACCCTGGATTCTGGGTTGAATGGTGGGGAGTAGAGTGAATGGAAATTAATGGAGATAAACGGCCTTGTCACTGCAGGTGATTTTTTCCCACCCAGCTCTCTGATTTATGTTATATTTGTGTTGATAGTTAATGGAACGTGTGTGTTAACCGGTGTAATGATTTTTCTCACCTTTGATTTAAGCAATAGTTTTACTGCTGATGACTGAGTTATGAAAAACTGGTCTAACTGGCTATTTGGCTATGAGTTTGTGAATTGTAAGATGAGTATGCATTGTTTTGTAAGTGGAGCTTGGGTGTTCAGATAGACTCAAGTGGCCATTGAGGGACACACAACGTGGCTGAGTTGTTTCTGTCTTTGGCAGGTCAGAAGGTACCACGGGATATTATTACAGTAACATACTGGGACTATTTACCATCCACCGTTTAAATAATTTAACCTGTATTACTGTATTATTAATTAGACGTTTCATATTTAGAAACACATGACACACTACACCTTCCCCCTACATAAAAAATGGAAGCACACAACTTGCAGTATGTTGATCTTGATGTATTTTGTAAGTCTAACAACAAGAATGCAAAGGATTAAAGATTTTTTTATGTATGCATTAATTTATTCATTAATTACTTATTACACATTTAAAATGTTGCATTAAACTTCATGCATTGACAACATATTTTCTGTTATTCTCTGAATTGCTTTTTTTTTTTACTAAAAAGCTAATGCAATCCAAGATATCAGTGTGTCAGGGAGATGTTGATTCTTGTTATTTTGGAGGCTGTAATTTGGGATGCTGTTGAAATATAGTGCTTTATATTGACCTATAACAAAAACAACTTAAGTCAGGTTTATTGCAAGGTATTGTATTGATTAGTCTTAACAAAATGTACCTAATAAACTGACAACTCTTTGTATTTTGCGAGTTGAGGTTCTGCTTTAACTGTGTAGAATGTAGAAATACACTACCAAATAACATCAAAAACCTAAAACCCTCCCATAATAATATTATAAGCAATGGTGGAAAACAAATTTTTGAAAAAAATGTTCTTGGGTAATATGGGTCATAGCGGTAAGGTGTGCGGACTGAGCAATAGTGACTGCCCAGTTATTCTTTGTGTAGCAGAAGGAGAAGAGGTTTAACTGATCTGTGTCATGCAGCGGGTTCTCTCTCCCTTTCTCTTTTATGCCCCCCCCAAACACTAATGCCACACCACCCTTCCAACCACATATCCAAGGCGTGACTTTGCTTATTAGCAGTGCTGCAGTAGTATTCATCAACACATTTCTCTCTCACCCTCTCATATGCATCATTCTCTTCCCTCTTTTTCTATTTTAGCCCAAATATTCAGTTGCTATGCGCGTTTATTCCCTTCTTCTTTTCTCCCACTGTGATTGTATTTTATCACTCATGAAGTTGAATTTTTTTGCTAAGGTCAAATTGAACAACTGCATTCAGAACATGATGTGTTTTATGAATATAAAATATAAAATTCAATAGGCTATGTGTGATAATCAGTGTAAGTTTAAGTTATTATTTGAATTCTGTTTTCTCAAATCAAATTGAGTTCTCTGGGATGCCGATAAGCAAAGATTTAAAACCAACCAAAAACATGTGTTGTTACTACTTGTACTACCTCCTTTGATTCTTTATCAATAATTTGTTCAGTTAGTAGCCAGTTTTGCATCAAAAAACCCCCAACAAAACATGTCAAAGAGTCTTAAGTCTACAGTAGGGCTGGGGCGATACATCGACTTAATCGATTACGTAAATGCGTCGACCCGCATTATGTGCGTCGACGCGTCGCTGCATCCGGTGTGGGATAATCCCGGACAAGCTCCAGCTACAAGACCGCGCCTTCGACTGTCTAAAGTTTGGAGTATTTCAGACAGACACTCAACAACGTGCTGCTCTGTAGCTCTGTGAACTGGAAACAGCTTCACTGCAGCACAGCTGCTGTCCACGAATACGTGAAGCAGCATGAACACGTGAAACCAAAGTATCCCGCAGCACTTTGTCTAGACGGCAGCACCGCAAATCGTGTTTACTTTCTGTCGCCACACAAGCACGGCACATTCTCAGCACGAGGACACGGAGTATTTCTTCATCGCCTTCATGTTAAAAGTAATTTCTGCCCCTCTGCTGTCATGGTAACGTAACGTTACACCGCGAGTCATGTAACGATCGGCTGTTTCATATTTTCTGTTTATTTAACGGCCACGTATGAGTGAGAAAACAGCTGAATCTAATTACAGACAATCTGTGACTGTCTGGACAGTCTGTGAGTCCTTTCAGGTGTTCACTGATGCAGAAGTACATTTGATTATCATACTGCATTACTCAATATTGAAATGAATCCATGTCAGAAACATTTAAAGTTTTTAGTAAAGTAGCCTAATTAATGTCTGTTATTGTTATTATCACAACACATCAGTGACGTGGAAATTTGATTCATTTTAAGATTTGCTGCTATTGTCATTATTCTAATGCGCTTCATCAGGATGATTGAATAAAATATAGATTTATTGATTAGACATGTTATTGATATTTATTTTGGATAAATTGGTATGTTAATCAAGTAATAGGCAACTTTTCTTTCTTTAGAATAAACAAAATTAGTCATTAGTTTAATCGACTAATCGAAAAAATAATCGTTAGATTAATCGGCTTGAAAAATAATCGATATGTACAGCCCTAGATTTAATCGATGAATTCGTTTCAGCCCTAGTTTGTAATTAAAATCCTGCAATTAAATATAGTGTACGTTGATCAACCCCTAACCTTCATCATGCCATGCTACCTCCCCCCTCTACCCCTTACTCTTTCCTGATAGATTATTCATGACTTGTTGTATATCTCAGAGAAGACCAAAGCGTGCGGGTTCCCATAGACCCCTGTCACTACGCTTTCATTCACAGAGATATAGGGATGAAAGAAAGGGGATGAGCGAGCGAGTACGTTGCTCTACATACTATAAATTATAGATTTTCATTCACAGAAAAAGAGAGTAGGGGGAGATGAAAGAGAAATATGATGTGGTGGTTTCCGGTTTGAGCCTTCCAAGTCTAAACTTTTTAGTTTTTAATAATTGATCCTTGCTACCTAACTTTTTTCAAAATGTTATAAACTAAATGTTTGTTTTTTGTCAAAATTTTTGAGTAAATGTGTGTTCCATTGATTGGAAATTGATTGTAATTAAAATGATGCTGCACAGATGCAATCAGTAATTTAGTGCCTTGCTAAATGGCACCACAATTGTTAAAGGAAAGCTTTTTATTCATTTAGTTTAAGTTAATAGAGTCAAAACAGTCCAAGCCTGTCCGCCCGTTCAAATCCATGTTCAGTTCTGGTGACTCTGTAACAACTCTGTGTATTCCACAACACTGCGCACACTCTGCGCTTGTGTGAGAAACAAATACTTGTGCTCCATTTGCCATGCCTCACATTTTCCTGCTTATCTCCACCACGCACGATTTCTACCCACTAAGGGGAAGGAGTGGGGAAGGTCAGAGCCTGAAAAAGGGAGCTCAAGAAAAAGAAAGAGTAGAGGGGAGAGGAAAATCAGTAGAGGCTAGATTACATTAGCAATCCTGAAAGCGTTCATGTCTAAAAGAATGAGAGGAGAAGATGAAAAAAGTGGAGATGGAGAGAGAAGGTGGAAAGAGAGGAAGAGAGATCAGCAGAGCAGGTAGAGTTTAGGGGTTTTAGGGGGTCAGCTTAGCTCTATCTTCTGAAGTCCAATTAGAAAAATAAAAGCTTAGACCTGCCAGATGAAGCGGGAGGTGTGTGTGTGTGTGGGTGTGTGGGTGGATGCCAGATTTGGGCACTTTGGGAATTTGAACGGATATTTGACAGACGATATTGAACCAGAGAGGGAGATGTGCATGTTTTGGGGATTGATCAAATGATTGGTGGGTTGGAGGGAATTAGAGTTAAAGTCAACAGTTTGGGATAAAAAAAAAGAAATAAAAACTAGGGTTTGTATGTGAGAATATTTTTAGTTGTCTCTGCCAGGTTGATGCGGAAATCCAAATGAAGTGTGAAAACTGGATGGGGAAGACGACAAAAGGAGGAAGAGCAGTTGCCCCGCATCATTTTTTTTTTTGCTCCTTTATTTTCACTCTGCCACATTCACCCTTGAGTCTTATTAATAACATCTAGTGCAACAAGACCTGATTATTCACCACAGCGCTTATCTTCTCTTTTTCCGGGGGTCACCACCTTTTCACGTGAACATGCTGCTGGTTGTTTAACAAGAAGAGATAATCACTATATTGTCACTGTGTATGGACGTATGGTTGAATGGATGGATAGCCCTAATCCTAGAGGTTGCCTAGATTAGAAGCCCTCCTTCAGCGGGTAGAGTTGACCCCGCTGTCATCGTATGCGTGTGTGCGCACGCGCGCTTGTGTGTGCGTGTTGACACTCTGCTGAGAACAATAGGGAGTGATGCTTTAATGAGTGATGCTGCTTGGGCTCGCGTCTGCATAAATGATCCTAATACTGTACGCGTGCCAAACAGTAAGAGACACAAGCCAAACCGAGGCGGCTGACCTCTCTTTTCACGTGGACGCAAAAAGATGTGGAGAAAAGTTTGACACATGGAGAAAGACTTTGCTTAAACCTTTTCAGACTGTCCTGTGTTACTATATAATGTTCATGTTCCTTCTAACCTGGGTCAATGTTAATGATGATTTTAATTTTTGGTTTAATCTGTTGACCATTGTTTTGGATTTATGAAACTGTTTAGTCTGTAGAAAAAGAAAGGCTCCTCACATTTTCTCAAAGCCTTCATATTGCTTATTTTATCTGACCAAATGTCAAAAACCCAAATATATTCAGTTTAAAGTGATGTTCCAGAGGGGAAGGCAGAACATCTTTACATTTGAGAGCCACCAACCAGTATGTTTGACAGGTTGAACTCTCAAGAAGAATATAACCTTTACAGAGACATATTATTACCCATATGTAAAGCTTTGTAACTCAAGGACAAGAGCGAGAACTAATAATGCGAAGACAACATACAGTAGACTGTGCAGGACCAATGGATGCTAGAAAACAAATATACACACAGACAAATCCAATCTGCTGCCTACAGCACTTCGGGCTGAAAGGTTCAGATGACCATGGTCTAGGGGGGAGGAGGGGGAGGGAGGAGAGGAAGGGAAACCTTTTTACCCACAAATTCAAGGATCATTTGCAGTCCTATTCAACCTCTTGTTGCCCCCCCCCCCCCCCCCCCCCCCCCCCCCC